>NC_084635.1:905230-1022730 GCF_033978795.1 Nerophis ophidion
TAAAGAACAAAAAAAAAAGATCGGTTTTAATTTGGATTTTATTTTGAAATACAAACAAGTCTTTTTAAAAAACGAAGCATTAGCAAGGATAAATAACCATATAAAAACGGGTTGGTTGTATTGTTTTAATACTATAACACACATTGAAATCATTACTTAATAGAAACGACAATAACTGAAAAACCTTTAGTTGTTTTTCTCCAGATTTCTACACCGTAACCGAAAGTTGCTGTTTTAAAAACATAAACGCAGAATTCACCCTTTTTTTCAAGAGGGAGGGCTAAAGTCTTGCCTTTTAAATAGCAACTTCCGGTTCCGGTGTCGGAATATAGAACACATGTGTTTTTGGTCCGTTTTATTCAGATTCTGCTGACTAATGATTTAGATTTTTTGTTGGAATATGAAATATAAAATAAATAAAATCTTTACTTATATATTCATCAGTTTAAAAAAAAACATTTTGTTTTTCCAATCTTATTTTCTGCGTTTCTAAATAAAAACCCATACTAAACAATTCGTGTTCTTGTTCGTCACTTTCCATTAACGAAAATATAATTCAATGACCAAAATACACAATGACCTTTGTTAGTGACGTATTCATAATGGGATAACCTTTAATATTTTTGGGAACATATTGTTTTATGAAAATCGTATTTTTCCACTTCCTGATACTGTTTCGTGTACTGTGACTTGAACATTTGCCCTAATATGTATAATTGACAAACCCCGTTGATACATGATGTATGTAAACTGTATATGCACGCTCAAAAGACGTCGCACTTCTGTTCGAGTTTCAATCTGAGTACCATAATTCGTTTTTACTACGGTACGTAAACGTCTCTATGTCACGTGATGAGGGTGACAGACCCACGACAGGAAGAGAACTAAAATGGCGGTGTGCATAGCAGTAATAGCCAAAGAGGTAATATTTGTTTTCTTTTTAGCCGCAAAATAGCTGTTATTATTGCACGTAGGAGCGTTCTTGCACATCAATGGTTTAAAATGCATTGGAGTAGCGTAGGATGACTAATGACATTAGCATGCGGGTTAACATTGTGATTGTGTTGTTTTTGCAGAACTACCCGCTCTTTATCCGCAGCCTTCCCTCGCAGAATGAGCTGAAGTTCCACTACACGGTGCACACCTCGCTGGACGTGGTGGAGGCCAAGATCTCTGCTGTGGGGAAGGCACTGGGGGACCAGAAAGAACTCTACTTAGGTCTTCTCTACCCCACTGAAGATTACAAAGTGTATCCTCACTTTTTATTTATTTGTTGCATTTAATACTTTAGTGAGGTTCATGTAGTTGTTGGATCTGATCTCTAAAAACAAGCATTGGCATAAATGCACAATATTAAATATAAGAGCTGTATTTATTATAAATATACTGTACTTTTTTTTTTCTTAATTGGCACTTTTTCATGCAGTGATGTCCAAACAAGGAAGCGTGGGTCATTTTGATATGCTTTTATTTTGTAAAAAAGAAAAAAGTATAAAAACAGATATTATATACAAACCCCGTTTCCATATGAGTTGGGAAATTGTGTTCGATGTAAATATAAACAGAATACAATGATTTGCAAATCCTTTTCAAGCCATATTCAGTTGAATATGCTACAAAGACAACATATTTCATGTTCAAACTCAAACTTTATTTTCTTTTGCAAATAATAATGAACTTAGAATTTCATGGCTGCAACACGTGCCAAAGTAGTTGGGAAAGGGCATGTTCACCACTGTGTTACATCACTTTTTCTTTTAACAACACTCAATAAACGTTTGGGAACTGAGGAAACTAATTGTTGAAGCTTTGAAAGTGGAATTCTTTCCCATTCTTGTTTTATGTCGAGCTTCAGTCCTTCAACAGTCCGGGGTCTCCCCTGTCATATTTTACGATTCATAATGCGCCACAAATTTTCCATGGGAGACAGGTCTGGACTGCAGGCGGGCCAGGAAAGTACCCGCACTCTTTTTTTACGAAGTCACGCTGTTGTAACACTTGTCTTGCTGAAATAAGCAGGAGCGTGCATAATAACGTTGCTTGGAGACAACATATGTTGCTCCAAAACCTGTTCTGACTATTCAACATTAATGGTGCCTTCACAGATGTGTAAGTTACCCATGCCTTGGGCACTAATACACCCCCATACCATCACACATGCTGACTACAACACACTAATACACCCCCATACCATCACACATGCTGACTACAACACACTAATACACCCCCATACCATCACACATGCTGACTACAACACACTAATACACCCCCATACCATCACACATGCTGACTACAACACACTAATACACCCCCATACCATCACACATGCTGACTACAACACACTAATACACCCCCATACCATCACACATGCTGACTACAACACACTAATACACCCCCATACCATCACACATGCTGACTACAACACACTAATACACCCCCATACCATCACACATGCTGACTACAACACACTAATACACCCCCATACCATCACACATGCTGACTACAACACACTAATACACCCCCATACCATCACACATGCTGACTACAACACACTAATACACCCTCATACATCACACATGCTGACTACAACACACTAATACACCCCCATACCATCACACATGCTGACTACAACACACTAATACACCCCCATACCATCACACATGCTGACTACAACACACTAATACACCCCCATACCATCACACATGCTGACTACAACACACTAATACACCCCCATACCATCACACATGCTGACTACAACACACTAATACACCCCCATACCATCACACATGCTGACTACAACACACTAATACACCCCCATACCATCACACATGCTGACTACAACACACTAATACACCCCCATACCATCACACATGCTGACTACAACACACTAATACACCCCCATACCATCACACATGCTGACTACAACACACTAATACACCCCCATACCATCACACATGCTGACTACAACACACTAATACACCCCCATACCATCACACATGCTGACTACAACACACTAATACACCCCCATACCATCACACATGCTGACTACAACACACTAATACACCCCCATACCATCACACATGCTGACTACAACACACTAATACACCCCCATACCATCACACATGCTGACTACAACACACTAATACACCCCCATACCATCACACATGCTGACTACAACACACTAATACACCCCCATACCATCACACATGCTGACTACAACACACTAATACACCCCCATACCATCACACATGCTGACTACAACACACTAATACACCCCCATACCATCACACATGCTGACTACAACACACTAATACACCCCCATACCATCACACATGCTGACTACAACACACTAATACACCCCCATACCATCACACATGCTGACTACAACACACTAATACACCCCCATACCATCACACATGCTGACTACAACACACTAATACACCCCCATACCATCACACATGCTGACTACAACACACTAATACACCCCCATACCATCACACATGCTGACTACAACACACTAATACACCCCCATACCATCACACATGCTGACTACAACACACTAATACACCCCCATACCATCACACATGCTGACTACAACACACTAATACACCCCCATACCATCACACATGCTGACTACAACACACTAATACACCCCCATACCATCACACATGCTGACTACAACACACTAATACACCCCCATACCATCACACATGCTGACTACAACACACTAATACACCCCCATACCATCACACATGCTGACTACATCACACTAATACACCCCCATACCATCACACATGCTGACTACAACACACTAATACACCCCCATACCATCACACATGCTGACTACAACACACTAATACACCCCCATACCATCACACATGCTGACTACAACACACTAATACACCCCCATACCATCACACATGCTGACTACAACACACTAATACACCCCCATACCATCACACATGCTGACTACAACACACTAATACACCCCCATACCATCACACATGCTGACTACAACACACTAATACACCCCCATACCATCACACATGCTGACTACAACACACTAATACACCCCCATACCATCACACATGCTGACTTTTACACTTTGCGCCAATAACAATCCGAATTGTTATTTTCCTGTTGGTTCTGGAGGACACCACGTCCTCTGTTTCCAAATGTAATTTAAAATGTGGACTCGTCAGACCACAGAACACTTTTCCACTTTGCATCAGTCCGTCTTAGATGAGCTCGGGCCCAGCCAAGCCGGCGGCGTTTCAGGATATTGTTGATAAATGGGCTTTGCTTTGCATGGTAGAGTTTTAACTTGCACTTACAGATGTAGCGACCAACTGTAGTTACTGACAGTGGTTTTATGAAGTGTTCCTGAGCCCATGTGGTGATATCCTTTACACACTGATATCAGTTTTTGATGCAGTACCGCCTGAGGGATCAACAATCTGTAATATCATCACTTACGTGCAGTGATTTCTCCAGATTCTCTGAACCTTTTGATGATTTTACGGACCGTAGATGGTAAAATCCCTAAATTCCTTGCAATAGCTCGTTGAGAAATGTTGTTCTAAAACTGTTTGCTTACAAAGTGGTGACCCTCACCCCATCCTTGTTTGTGAATTACTTAGCATTTCATGGAAGCTGTTTTTATAGCCAATCATGGCACCCACCTGTTCCCAATTAGCCTGCACACCTGTGGGATGTTCCAAATAAGTCTTTGATGAGCATTCCTCAACTACATCAGTATTTATTGCCACCGTTCCCAACTTCTTGTCAAGTGTTGCTGGCATCAAATTCTAAAGTTAATGATTATTTGAAAAAGAAAACTAGTTTGAGTTTGAACATGAAATATGTTGTCTTTGTAGCATATTCAACTGAATATGGCTTGAAAAGGATTTGCAAATCATTGTATTCTGTTTATATTTACATCTAACACCATTTCCCAACTCATATGGAAACGGGGTTTGTATATTTAATGGCAAAACTTTGTGTCAGCTTTCTGTTACAGGTGACTAAGTGTATTAATTTTCATTATTAGTCGTAACTTTTCAGCTTTTTCCCCATTATGTTACGATCTTTTGCTCCTTTTTTTATATTTTACTGAAATGTACAGTTAATATTATTACAATTGTATAACTGCATAAGCTAGTGTCAAAAACTCTGCCAGTGTATATATATATATTTATATTTTTTTTTCAAATTAATTACAGGGTAATTCATAAATGAGTGTTATATTTCTTTTTAATTAACTAAACTTTGTTAAAAAGTTATTTTGAGAGCTTTTGTTTCTAAAAAAACAAATTCCACCAAAAGCAAAGTATGTGAGGACCAGTTTTATTTTAAAACAGATATGTATATTTAAAAACAAAATGTTGCGTTTTGAGTGACTCAGTATAATCTTAGGTAAAAAATGTCATCTTTTTCTATTACATTCCGATTTTTTGCTCTTTTTTTCTTAGTTTTTCAGTTTTTTCCAAAAACCTTTTTTTTAATGTAAACAAGCAGCCATTTTGCATAGAGCGAGACATGAAGTAGGACATTTGGAAAATATACATTGGTTTATTTTCTCTGTGTTTATTATGAACTTATTTTTTCCTGGTAAAAAGCGCAAAACCTAGGAAAAAAACCCAGACAAGTCCTCTTTCTCCATTTGGATTCTCTGCCTGTTTATTGTTGATGTTATCCCACTAATTGTGTATCTTACTGAAAGTGCAAATCTAAACAATATTTGTAAATGGAGCATTTTACTCAGCTCTGGTACTGGTTTTCATTTCAAGTTGATCCTTAAGCAGTTGACTAGATATGGCTATGTGACAAACTCCAGGGTCAAATTTGTCATTGTGGTGGACTCTTCCAACACGTCGTTACGGGACAATGAAATACGAAGTGTGAGTGTAAATGGCACAAAGCCACCTTCCGCAGCCCGTTTGTTTGCCAAGTGGCATTTACTGTAACCTCTCTCTCCAGATGTTCCGGAAACTGCACAACTCCTTCACCGATGTCATGTGCAACCCATTCCACACACCTGGCAACCCTATCCAGTCCAAGTGAGTTCACGCCGAGGGAATGTGTCCACAGAGTGGTAGAGATCGACCGACGCTGATTATTAGTAGACATGGAGGCCGATATTTGGAAAGGATATTCACTCGCAGTAAATGTATTTAAACATAAATAGTAAGAAAAAAATAGGACTTGTCCGATCAGTCGATACATAATGTAGTTCATTTAGCACCAAAATGTTTTAAGTTGGCGGACATTTCTACCTGGATGCTACATAAAGTATGAGAATGTGTGAGCTGCTGCCTGCCCTTCTGTACTTCTCTCCAGAATTTTCCGGAAACTGCACTACTCCAGGTCTATTTGTTAAGATTTTTACAGAGTCTGGAGATATTTTTTCTCTCGTCCTCGTGTTCATCCATCAGTCGCGTTATTTTAGGGGCGTCAAACGGGGGATTTGGGGCAGCGTAGCTCGGTTGGTAGAGTGGCTGTGCCAGCAACATGAGGGTTCCAGGTTTGCTCAGGTTTGCTGGTCAATCCCAAGTTTTGATGACACATAAGCTGATTTAAAATTATAACCCACAACAGAATAGGTATTTTGCAATTTATTCCAAAGCTTTGGAGAGACCAACCTAAAAAACAACACATTCAATTCGCGTCGCCTAGTTGGTCTGAAAACCCTACGGACGCGTTGTCTTCTTCAATATCTCCCCCGCCCACACTTACCGTAACAAATACACATATCTGTTGTTCTGCTAAGCCTGGGACAGGAAGATATAAGAAGGGAGTATGGCTACTCATCACATTCCCTAAAGCTTCAAGGTTAACGCACACAGTTTACTAGCGGACAACCAAATGAGAACAAATGGAAAAACACTAGCTGTTTTCAAATATGACTATGAATATAAAGAAATAACTCTTAAATACGGAAATATGTAGATATGTATCTCTGTCACCTGTAATTAATAAGTTTTTTCAAATACACAGTTTGACAGCATTAATATAAATGTGTACAAGTAATCACCTTATATTACATTATTGCCTATGTAATTGATAAGATTTTTTCATGCACAAACTCATGGCTACATTAAACGCAAAGGTGACAAGCAAATATTCAACTGTTTACTTTTTTCTGTACTAACTTATTTTTGGAATACACTATATATATTTGGGACGATTAGATAACATTTAAAAGATACACATTTTTGCCCTTTCAAAATCCAAAAAATTATTTTGCATTTAGGAAAAAAAAATAGTATTTCATTAACACATAATTTTCCCAGGCCAGATCTGGCCCCCGGACCTCGAGTTTGACACCTGTGCATTATTTGATTGAATGACGGAACATGAAACTTGTGGCGCTCCTTTTAATGAGCCCCAAGCTTCATGTGCTGCACGCGTAGGCCCGCAGTAGCGAAAGTGAAACGAAACCAGGCAGGCGCCAGGGAAGAAGGACACAAACTGGTTTATCTGGCAAAAATCAGAAGTTTTGATAAGTGGATACGACATGAAGGTGATGGGAGGAGTGAAAGGGGGGCGTGGCTTAGCAGATATCTAAACATATTTGGAGATAATTGACATAGAGAAATTTGTATTTCTAAATAAAAAATTGGGCTCCAGCAAAAAGAAAAAGAGAACCGTATCGTCCGTAATTATCGGCTGATAAATGCTTTAAAATGTAGTATCGGAAATTATTGGTATCTGTTTCAAAAAGTTAAATTCATGACTTTTTAAAACGCTGCTGAACGGACTGGTACACAGATGTAGGGAGAAGTACAGAGCGCAAATAAATGTTGAAGGCACTGCCTTTGCGTGCCGGCCCAGTCAATATCTACGGCTTTTCACACACAAGTGAATGCAAGGCATATTTGGTCAACAGCCATACAGGTCACACTGAGGGTGGCCGTATAAAGAACTTTAACACTGTTACAAATATGCACCACGCTGTGAACCCACACCAAACGAATGACAAACACATTTCAGGAGAACATTTGCACCGTAACAGAACCCCTTGCAGCACTAACTCTTCCGAGACGCTACAATATACACGCCCCGCTACCCTTAACCACGCCCACCTCAATCTCCTCATGCTCTCTCAGGGAGAGCATGTCCCAAATTCCAAGCTGCTGTTTTGAGGCATGTTAAAAAAATAAAAATAATAATCCACTTTGTGACTTCAATAATAAATATGGCAGTGCCATGTTGGCATTTTTTTTTTTCCATAACTTGAGTTGATTTATTTTGGAAAACCTTGTTACATTGTTTAATGCATCAAGCGGGGCATCACAACAAAATTAGGCATAATAATGTGTTAACTCCAGGACTGTATATATCGGTATCAGTAATTAAGAGTTGGACAATATCGGACATCCCTAGTTATTAGTTATCCAAGATATTATCTAGTTCTATTTACCAGATTGTCCGGACTACAAGGTGCAAAAATATGTATCGATAAAAAAGCCATTATCGGACATCTCTACTTATTAGTTATGCAAGATTTTATCTACTTGTATTTACCAGATTGTCCAGACTATAAGGCGCAAAAATATATACTGCATCTTTCGGAGTATAAATCGCACCCGCCGAAAATGCATAATAAAGAAGGAAAAAAACATTTAAGTCGGCATAGGTCGCATTTTTTGGGGAAATTTATTTGATAAAACCCAACACAAAGAATAGACATTTGAAAGGCAATTTAAAATAAATCAAGAATAGTGAAGAACAGGCTGAATAAGTGTAGGTTATATGAGGCATAAATAAGCAACTGCTATGTTAAGCTAACATATTATGGTAAGAGTCATTCAAATAACTATAACATATTGAACATGATATACCTTTAACAAACTATCTCTCACTCCTAATTGGTAAATCCCATGAAATTTTAAACGTTTAGTCTCTTACGTGAATGAGCTAAATAATATTTGATATTTTACTGTAATGTATTAATAATTTCACACAAGTCGCTCCCGTGTATAAGTCGCAATTCCGGCCAAACTATGAAAAAAAACGACTTATAGTCCGAAAAATGCGGTAATATAATATCGGCAAAAAGGCCATTATCGGACATCTCTACTTATTAGTTATGCAAGATTTTATCTAGTTCAATTTACCAGATTGTCCGGACATTGTTTAATGCATCCAATAAAAATTAGGCATAATGTTTTTTCCATTGATATCAGAATTGGTAATTAAGAGTAGGACATTATCAGACAACTGTACTTTTTACAATTTGTTTGAATACTGAATATTGGTATTTGAGCATATATTGTATCTGCTGATGTAGTTATGTTGCGGTATAAAAAAAAAAGGCAGATTTGGGTCAAAATGCCAACAACCGGTCGATCCCTACTATGTAGTCTGTTGTCTTCCTTTTAGTAATGAAACTTTTCCTCCTTCAGGGCGTTTGATGAAATGGTCTCAGGCATGATGGCTCAAGGAGGATGAAGTCTTCCATGTATGTGACCTGTTTCAACGCACGTGTAAATAAATGAAGTGTCAGATCAATGTTTTTATTTGTTCACATATAAAGCAAAAGGTTGCAGAAGTTAAAGAGGGAGAGGAACTCTACAGAGCAAGCAGAAACAATACATTTGTTAAAATGAAAGAGCACAGCTGCTGGACTACAACAACGTGGTCTCTCCCCGTCATGCATTTACACAACACAAGCTGAAAAAGCAACTACCTGGAGGAAGGATGCAGACAACTGGAACTAGTAATGCCTGGAAACGTTTGCTCTTTAAAACCAGTCCATTCGCCCACTTGGTAAACACGCAGCAAGGGGGAGGGGCTCACTAGCGCTGCTGGGCGTAGTGTTGTCCGCTTGTCCCCGCCCCCAGCTCCTCCGAAGGCGGGGTGATGAGTAGAAGGCAAGGGTAGCGCTTGGACGTCTGTTCGTGGTAATCCATGTGGCCCCACTGTCTCTTGCCCTGAGGGGGACCGCCGTAGTAAGGGTGAGGGTTTTGGTGCTGGGGTCTCGAGGACTGGTAGCGGAACCTGCCCCGCGAGCCGTGCTGGCCCCTCGGGGGCTGGGAGCCTCGGCCTCTGCCTCGCGAGTGGCCGCCCCAGTGCCCGCCCCGGTCTGTGGTGCTGATGCCGGGCATGTTGGTCCTTTTGGGCATCACCTGAAATGTACAAATGCTTTTTAAAAGTCAGACCTTACAGGGGGGGAAATATGATTAGCATACGTCCAAATAAACTACAACCAAAACAAGGTCAGCTCACATTGTCACACAACCAGCTCACTTAACTTTGTGGACATTATTGCAAAAATGTGCAAACATCATACACAATTTACAAAACCCAAAACCAGTGAAGTTGGCATGTGTAAATGGTCAATAAAAACACAATACAGTGAGTTGCAAATCCCAACTTATATTCAAAAGAATAAACTGCAAAGACAAGATATTTAACGTTCCAACTGAGAAACTTCATTTTTTGCAAATAATCATTAAAGGGGAACATTATCAGCAGACCTATGTAAGTGTCAATATATACCTTGATGGTGCAGAAAAATGACCATCTATTTTTTTAACCGATTTACGAACTCTAAATGGGTGAATTTTGGCGAATTATACGCCTTTCTGTTTATCGCGCTGGAGGCGATGACGTCGCCGAGGTAACACAGCCGCCATTTTCATTTTCAACACATTACAAACACCGGGTCTCAGCTCTGTTATTTTCCGTTTTTTCGACTATTTTTTGGAACCTTGGAGACATCATGCCTGGTGGGTGTGTTGTCGGAGGGTGTAACAACACTAACAGGGAGGGATTCAAGTTGCACCACTGGCCCCAAGATGCCAAAGTGTCTGCCGCCAGACCCCCATTGAATGTGCCAGAGTGTCTCCACATTTGAGCGGCGATGCTAAGACAGACATGGCACAGAGATGTATGGATAACCTGCAGATGCATTTGCAACCATAGTCAACGAAATCACAAAGGTGAGTTTTGTTGATGTTGACTTATGTGCTAATCAGACATATTTGGTTGCGGCGTGATTGCCAGCTAATCGATGCTAACATGCTACGCTAATCGATGCTAACATGCTATTTACCGGCGGTGCTAAAGCAGACATGGCACAGAGATGTATGGATAACCTGTAGATGCATTTGCAACTATATTACATTTCCTTCCACCCACATTTAATGCGAAACAAACACTTACCAATCGACGGATTTAAGTTGCTCCATTATCACAAAATGCGAAAGTCCTGATCGTTTGGTCCGCACATTTTACCGGCGATGCTAACGCAGCTATTCGGCCATGCTATGGCTATGAATAGCGTCAATAGCTATTTGCTCAATAGCTTCAGTTTCTTCTTCAATATTTTCATACTCCAACCATCTGTTTCAATACATGCGTAATCTGTTGAATCGCTTAAATCGCTGAAATCCGAGTTTGAATCCGAGCTAATGTCGCTATATCTTGCTGTGGTATTCCCATTGTTTGTTTACATTGGCAGCACTGTGTGACGTCACAGGGAAATGGATAGTGGTTTCGAAGATAGCGAAAATAAGGCACTTTAAAGCTTTATTTAGGGATATTCCGGGACCGGTAAAATTTTGAAAAAAAATACAACAAGCCACTGGGAACTGATTTTTATTATTTTTAACCCTTTTGAAATTGTGATAATGTTCCCCTTTAACTTAAAATTTTATCGCAGCAACACATTGCAAAAAAGTTGGCACAAGGGCATTTTTAGCACTATGTTACATACCCACACTCTTATTTCAAAGCCACGCTGTTGTAACACATGGCTTGGCATGGCATGGTCTTGCTGAAATAAGCAGGGGCGCCCATTAAAACGTTGACTGGATGGCAACATATGTTGCTCGAAAACCTGTAAGTACTTTTCAGTTACCCATGCCTTGGGCACTAATACACCCCCATACCATCACAGATGCTGGCTTTTAAACTTTCCGCCTACAAAAATACGGATGGTTCTTTTCCCCTTTGTTCCGGAAGACACGACGTCCACAGTTTCCAAAAACAATTTGAAATGTAGACTCGTCAGACCACGGAACACTTTTCCACTTTGCATCAGTCCATCTTAGATGAGCTCGGGCCCGGCGAAGCCGGCGGCGTTTATGGGTGTTGTTGATAAAATGGCTTTGGCTTTGCATAGTAGAGTTTTAACTTGCACTTACAGATGCAGCAACAAACAGTAGTTACTGACAGTGGTTTTATGAAGTGTTCCTGAGCCAATGTGGTGATATCCTTTATACACAGTCGGTTTTTGATGCAGTACCGCCGGAGGGATCCAAGGTCACAGGCATCCAATGTTTTTTAGCCCTACTGCTTACATGCAGTGATTTGTCCAGATTCTCTGAACCTTTCGATGATATTACGGACCGTATTTGGTGAAATCCCTAAATTCCTTGCAGTAGCTGGTTGAGGAATGTTGTTCTTAAATAATTTGCTCACGCATTTGATCACAAAGTGGTGATCCTCATCCCATCCTTGTTTGTGAATGACTGAGCATTTCATGGAGGCTGCTTTTATACCTGATCATGGCAGCAACATGTTCCCTATTAGCCTGTTCAACTGTGGGATGTTCCGAATAAGTGTTTGATGAACATTCCTAAACTTTCTGAAGTCTTTTTTGCCACTTGTGCCACTTTTTTTTTTTTACATGTTGCAGGCCTCAAATTCCAAATGAGCTAATTATTGCAAAAAATAAAGTTTTCCAGTTTGAACGTTAAATATCTTGTCTTTGCAGTCTATTCAATTCAATATAAGTTGAAAAGAATTTGCAAATTGTATCCTGTTTGTATTTACGATTTACACAATGTGCCAACTTCACTGGTTTTGGGTTTTGTAAAATTACACCCATATAAATCCACAACAAGGCATGATGGGTAATGTGCATATCAATTCTCTCCATACTTTGAAATGTTTGGCGCATTTTAGCTGCTTCATAGGTCGTTTGAGAAGTAAAAGGAGGCAGAAGTTGTAGTTTCACATACTATTAAAAGTCAATGTTTTATCGTTTATACTTCATATTGCAGTATAGTGAGTAGGGTAGCAACATTCTGGGAATATTCAAAGCTGGAAACTTTCCATGGGAATATATGGGTATTAAAGGGAATAAATATTGAATGCAACATGCTAGATCTTGCAGCATGATTATTACCTGTAACAACCTGATTTCATGCAATTTCAGTTTAATTTCAACCCTTCACTGTGCATTCCTCCATCACATGCACAGATAATTCCCAGCATGTTACACACTACAGCAGGACTATTGAGGCCACAGTATTTGAGCCCAAGGACTTCATCTAGTCAGGTAAGTTTGGATGATATGACTGCTGTCAATTTATTAAATATTTGGTATTTATGTGTAATAGAGGTGTAATTGCTTGTTACTGTTTGACTGGAGACTACTCCAGCAGACGTCCACTCAAGATAGCTAGTTGTTCCTGTATTTATTTGTTAAATGATTTCGGGGCTAATATCTCCAGCTCGCTTGGATTATGTACCACCACAGTCCCATAATGAACCAAAAATATTTATCCGTTAGTCGTGATACTAATTTTCTATGTTAAATCCCATTCATTTATGCTAACAACGTTAGCGATCCGAATTTACCTTTTTTCTGACCTGTAAAGTTCAGCTAGCAAATACTAAATCAAAAACGTGTAGTTTCCTCTGCCTTCTGTTCTGCTAGCCATTCTGTTGTCATACAAGAATGTAGGTTATAGTTTGATTTTGTATGCTGATTGAGTATTTATTTATTCATCTAGCCTATTTCTATTCATTTGTCCATCAGTAAAATATTTGTAAAGACTACTCCAATTATTTATAATCTGTGTGCGGCATTGCATTAGTGTTTTACAAGCTTCTCATCTTATTCTTTGAATAATCAAAAAATGGTAAAAATTTCCAAACTTCCCCAGTTTAACTTCCCGTGAAAATCTACTGGAAACTTTCCACCCCTTTGCAACCCTAATTGTGAGCAGAGGTGGGTAGAGTAGCCAGAAATTGTACTCAAGTAAGAGTACTGTTACTTTACAGATGTATTACTCAAGTAAAAGTAAGGAGTAGTCACCCAAATATTGACTTGAGTAAAAGTAAAAAGTATGTTGTGAAAAAACTACTCAAGTACTGAGTAACTGATGAGTAACCTGTTCCTTTAATGATGACGGCAACAAGTAATGCACAAAAACATAAAAATAGCAATGAACAAATTCAGAGCCAGGAATATCTCTTAAGCAACTAAAACAATAATATATATTAAATAATATATATGTGGTTTTACACTGTATTGAAAAAAAAATTGAAAATGAATTTTACCTTTGCAACCTCATAATATTGGCTAAGTTTTATATTCATGAATGTAAGTTTCTCAATACCCGACCTGTTTTTTATGCCTTTAAAAAAGATTTAGAACTCTACATTCAAACACTACCTCTAACAAGCAAAAAGCTGTGAAAACGATGATGCTGTGTTCCAAATTTAAGTTATTTGCTGAGATTGCACTTTGTTTATTTTATATATATTTTTTTATTTGCATTCTATTTGAGTTACTTTGAATTTACAACCCCCTGGCACTGTTTTTTTTACTTTGATTATTATTTTCAACTGTTTGTAAATGTAGAAATTTATATATAAAGGTTTATAAAAAAAAAAGTGCAGTTAATCATGTGACAGCCTGGCTCTGTTTGATTGGTGAAACAGAGTCAAACGTCACCAGTGACTGCATTTGATTGGTGAAACAGAGTCAAACGTCACCAGTGACTGCATTTGATTGGTGAAACAGAGTCAAACGTCACCAGTGACTGCAATTGATTGGTGAAACCCGTGACTGCATTTGATTGGTGAAACGCAGGCATGTGATGGATCACTTTGAAGGTCTGTCTGACAACCAAAACACTCAAAGCGTGCTTTAACAGATCGATAAAAATCGGTAGCAAGTTGAATGTAGATAATTGGCGCAGAGTCAAAGGAGCGTTTCTCCTCTATAAACATACTCAAGTAAAAGTAAAAGTATGTTGCATTAAAACTACTTTTAGAAGTACAATTCATCCCAAAAGTTACTCAAGTAAACGTAGCGCGTTACTACCCACCTCTGATTGTGAGTGTCTGAGGTGTTGGCCACATTACATTAGATTTTTAAAGCATATTCTACAGCTTTTCTAGCTTGAATTAAGCATTTTCAAGCAAATGGATATAATAACTACACATCAATACTACGGCATTATCGGACACTAGATGGGACTTACTGTTTTTTGGTACAATGTTATTACTTGGAAGAAATACTGAAAGTGGTTCCTACCTTAAGGACTCTTCCTCTGAACAAAGTCTCGTGCAGCGCAACGGCACTCTGCACCGAGTTGCGATCAGAGAACTCGATGTAAGCGAAGCTGGGGGACAGAAAGAAAAAATAAATAATCCAGGAATAATGACAATGTGTAGTAGACAAGAAGATAAGATTCAGAAATGCTGTTGATGTTGAACTGACCCTTTAGGGTGACCGGAAAATCTGTCACAGAGGATGGTGACGCGGTTGACGGGACCACAGCCGTTAAAATGGATCTCCAGCTCATCTGCAGTGGCTCCATAGTCCACCTGGGATGGGAAATGAAACATGGTGTGTCATGTGAACAAAGGTTTGAAAACACACCAAGGATACAAACACCAGGGAAAGGTTTATTTAGAAAAGTAAATACCGTATTTTTCGGACTATAAGACGCAGTTTTTTTTTTTTCATAGTTTGGCCGCGGGTGCAACTTATACTCAGGAACGACTTATGTGTGAAATTAACACATTAGGTAAAAAATATCAGATACAATTATTTAGCTCATTCACCTAAGAGACTAGACATATAAGATTATCGGATTTAGCAATTAGGAGTGAGAGATAGTTTGGTAAAGGTATAGCATGTTCTATATGTTATAGTTATTTGAATGACTCTTATGTTAGGTTAGCATAGTAGTTGCTTATTTATGCCTCATATAACCTACACTTATTCAGCCTGTTCACTATTCTTTATTTATTTTAAATTGCCTTTCAAATGTCTATTCTTGGTGTTGGGTTTTATCAAATACATTTTCCCAAAAAATCAGACTTATACTAGAGTGCGACTTATGTTTTTTTTCTTCTTTATTATGCATTATACTCCGAAAAATACGGTAACCGTGTGTTTTTTCTGTGTTACCAATCAGTTCGGAGCATGTGTTGAGGGATGAATACTGCAATATATTATTATAATAGAACATCCTATATAGGCTCCATTTGCATTGTGTATATTTCATCTTTCCTATGTAAAACAAGAACATGTTGAATTTTTTATGCATTCTAACTCCCAAAATATGACAAGTACGAGGTGGCTAGCAATGCAGCTAATGGGAGTACACAATTCCGTCAAAAATATTTACTTTTCATGACCTGAATTAGGGCTGTGGGATATGGACCAAAACTGGTCCGAATGGCAGTATACAGTATATACACCGGTATCCCAGAAAACGTCCAAAGTCCTTAGCCTTCCCGTTAAGGTCTAGTCAGGTGTACTGGAGAGGAGGCTACGCTTGATAGTCGAACCTCTGATTCAGGAAGAATAGTGTGGTTTTCGTCCTGGTCGTGGAACTGTGGACCAGCTCCATACTCTGCGCAGGGTCCTTGAGTGTGCATGGGAGTTTGCCCAACCAGTCTACATGTGCCTTGTGGACTTGGAGAAGGCATTCAACCGTGTCCCTCGGGTACTCCTGTGGGGAGTGCTCAGAGAGTATGGGGTATCGGACTGTCTGATTGTGGCGGTCCTCTGCCTGTACGATCAGTGCCAGAGCTTGGTCCGCATTGCCGGCAGTAAGTCGGGCACGTTTCCAGTGAGGGTTGGACTACGCCAAGGCTGCCCTTTGTCACCCATTCTGTTCATAACTTTTATGGACAGAATTTCTAGGCGCAGTCAAAGCGTTGAGGGGATCCGGTTTAGTGGTTGCAGGATTAGGTCTCTGCTTTTTGCAGATGATGTGGTCCTGATGGCTTCATCTGGCCTGGATCTTCAGCTCTCACTGGATGAGTGTGAAGCGACTGGGATGAGAAGTAACACCTCCAAGTCCGAGTCCATGGTTCTCGCCCGGAAAAGGGTGGAGTGCCATCTCCGGGTTGGGGAGGAGACCCTGCCCCAAGTGGAGGAGTTCAAGTACCTAGGAGTCTTGTGTTCATGAGTGAGGGAAGAGTGGATGGTGAGATGGACAGCCGGATCTGTGCATCGTATTCAGTAATGCGGACGCTGTATCGATCGGTTGTGGTGAAGAAGGAGCTGAGCCGGAAGGCAAAGCTCTCAATTTACCGGTCGATCTACGTTCCCATTCTCACCTGTGGTCTTGAACTTTGAGTTATGACCCTATCTCTAAGGAAGAGCTCCACCGGGTGGCGGGTCTTTCCCTTAGAGATAGGGTGAGAAGCTCTGCCATCCGAAAGGAGCTCAAAGTAAAGCCGCTGCTCCTCCACATTGAGAGGAGCCAGATGAGGTGGTTTGGGCATCTGGTCAGGATGCCACCGGAATGCCTCCCTAGGGAGGTGTTTAGGGTACGTCTGACCGGTAGCAGGCCACGTGGAAGACCCAGGACACGTTGGGAAGACTATGTCTTCCGGCTGACCTGGGAACGCCTCAGGATCCCCCAGGAAGAGCTGGACAAAGATGCTGCGGAGAGGAAAGTCTGGGCTTCCCTGCTCAGGCTGCTGCCCCCGCGACCCCACCTTGCTTAGGGGTTGCCTATGTGTTTTATTGCTAGACAATAAAGTTGAGTCCTCCAATCATGTTTGTTGTTTATTCTTATAAAGTAATTAGGCTACTATGTATAAGCAATTTTGGTAATCTGTTCATTAACATTCGGTTTATAGCCTGACGCTAAGGAGCCTCTACTTGCTCACTGCGGCGAAAACCGCTGACTGCTCAATTTAAAACTACTTTTCAGTCACCCCAGCCGCTAAACTCGGTCTGTATGCACAGGCTATGGGGGGAGGCACTTTCGAGCTGAAGAGCAACTAAATATTTGACACAGAGCAAGCAGCAGAGAGGAGCTTTCGTGAGGTTCCGCGCTAAATCTCTAACAGAAGTGAACAACATAAACAGATGAGATCAGTGATAAAGTCGCGACAATCAGAGAGAAATTCTCAAGCAAACATAACATGTGTAAATAAAGCTGCAGTCACTCACCAATAGCCAAATACAGTCGCTGACCAAAGCATTGAGACAAAGAGCCAACGCTTAAGCTGCTGTATTGACAATGTGCCGGTGAGCTGTTGCGTCGCCTCGGAGTTGATAAGTTAATTTTAGATTATAAATCATGCCTCTCACCTGGATAGTACAAGGGTGTTGCCATAAACCTAGAAGTTGGTCAACTTTGACAACCAAATCATACCCAATAAGGGCAAGAAAGACAAACGCGCAGTCTGCGTGAGGATTATCATTAATTCTTCATCTAAACGGGAAGATATAAACATCCCATCAGTCGGCATCCCAGTGAGAGCAGACAATACTGCTACTTGATGCTTATTGAGCCACTAATGCTGGATCAGTTTTTCAATCAGCTTCTGTGAGAGAAGACATTGTACAGTAAGTGAGTGTTCTTGTTTCTCAATACTGCTACTTGATGCTTATTGAGTCACTAAAGCCGGATGAGTTTATCACTCAGCTTCTGTGAGAGCAGACATTGTACAGAGATTGTTCTTGTTTCTCAATACTGCTACTTTATGCGTATTGAGTCACTAAAGCCGGATCAGTTTATCACTCAGCTTATGTGAGACAAGACATTGTACAGAGATTGTTCTTGTTTTCTCAATACTGCTACTTGATGCTTATTGAGTCACTAAAGCTGGATCAGTTTATCACTCAGCTTCTAAAACGTGTAGATCAAAAGCTCACAGCATAAAGCTTATGCTCAAATTGCATTCATTGATTTTAGCGCATTTAACACTGCCACCCCACTCGCTTTTAGAAAATTTGAGACTTGAATGTCAACACTACCCTGATTAAATGGTTTTATTCATTGATTACACACAGCAAGAGAAGGTTAATCAGACATCAAAACAGTCATAGAAGGTAGTGTACTTTCACCGATCCTTTTCACAACATATAGTAATGACTGTAGGCAAGTACATCCTAATTCAATTTTTTAAATTAGCAGATGACAACCGTAATTGTGAATCTTCTGCATAAGGACATGAATTATGCCCCTTCTCTTCAGGGTGCAGCCTCCGGTCTTCTAAAGATCCCAAAAACTTGTTTTAAAATCCGTGGTTACCTGGCATTACAGGCTAATAAATCTCTCAGACTCAGGAAGAATTTGCACCAGTCCCTCCGTGATTTTGACTCTGTTGACACTTAAGAAACATTTAAAAACTTCTCTTTTCAGTAAAGCTTTTCGTTAATGCGCCTTTTAACTATCAATTTTAATCCACTTTATATTATTTTTATTGTTGTTTTAATATTAATTGTTGTTCTTTACTTCACCTATATTTTGTACAGAGCTTTGTGATTTTATCTGTGAAAAGCTCTTTATAATTATATTTACTTATTACCAACTGTAAGGCCATTTTAACCAAATCAAAAGTGAAATTATAAGTGGTGTGATTACCTTTTCCCATAACTTGTCTATAGAGGATTGATTGTTTTTAAAAAATGGGACTCACGTTTAAGTACTGGCATAAATCTGTTGATTTAATTGTTGCAAACTGGCCCTGTATATTTATGTTATAACATATGAAAACATTTTTACCTAGGACTCTGGTGACACAAGACTTGCGTATGTTCAATGGCCTCAGCGTGGATGTAAATGATACAGGTCTTACATTGCCGACGTAGACGGATCTGTTGTCTGCATCTATCCTCTCCTCGGGTGTCATGTTGTAGAACGGCCCTGTGGCAGAAACAAAAATGGTTGACATGCTGCAACAGTCATTACTTGGGGGTGGGGGGGTCGTTCCAGGTCAAACGAATCATGACTCGAGTCTGTGTTTCGAACATTGGAAGGATAAAACGAGGGGGTTCTGTCTCTATTATGAGAAGGCAAGGAAAGTTGAGTGAGTGAGAGGGGAGCAGAGAAGCAGAAAATAGCATCAGCCGACAAAAACGGGAGCCTTCTGTGTCGTCTCATTGGGCAGCGATGAGGCAGATGAAGTGTCCCAGGTGTTGGCCACATGGTGACACGGCAAGTTCACCTGGCTCCAGGCTGCAGTGCCGCACACCTGCCTCAAAACATGTTGACACTTCCACAATGTGTACTTAGTACTGCTAGCGCACATCAAACCCCAGGTTGTCTCACCAGGCCGGGGGCTGCTGGTCAGGATCTGCATCTCTTCGGCATCGCACCTGTCCTCTTCCTCCTCTTCCTCTTTCAGTCGTTCAGTCTCTTCTTCCATCTCCAGCTCTTGAACTCTGGCTTTGATGGCTGCCAGCTCCTGTCATACACAAACAGCCTCCATTTAACATCCCAGGGGGAACATGGGGAAAGATGTCCTAACCATCCACAGACATCATGGTTAAATATGAGCATACAGTGAAATGTCGATTTACGAACTTTTTGATCTAGCCAAATGAGCCTGTGTGTGTGAACTAGGGCTGGGCGATATCGAACATACTCGATAAATCGCGGGTTTGTCTTTGTGCGACATAGAAAATTACTATATCGTGATATTCGAGTATACGTTCTCACGCAGTTGCTTTTAGCTCCGGGCATAACACTACGGGCTCTTCTCACTCTGTCTCTCCTTCTCGCAGACATACAACCAGGACACCTTCTTCCATACGTCACATACTGGCGCACATGCAACGTCATGCGCCCTCGCGGAACAGAGAAGTAGCGGCATGGTAACGTTAGCTGTGATGCAAGCGTAGTGGTGTGAGTGGTAATACGAGTGAAAGAAGGTGCCAATCTGGTAACAAATGAAGTAAGAATTCATTCCCAAGAAAAACAGCACGGGGTCTATCATCTGGCGGTGGTTCGGCTTCAAGCGGGAAAATGTTAAACAGAGAACCGTAATACGTCAAGTGTTCGGCAAAAGCGTTGCCACAAAAAGTAGCACCACTGCTAATTTGTAGCATCACTTGAAAAGTCACCCGTTAGAGAATGAGGAGTGCTTGAAACTCCGCATGTCAACATCTCAGGCCGGTGCCACACCCACAAAATACCCAAGCAACCATTTCCACATCAGCATCGTATGAAAAGAACAGTCAACAGGAGGAGATAACGTACGCAGCAACCTACCACATAGCGAAGGACATACACTACTGGATTTCCTATTATGCAGCTCATTTTTATTTGACAGTTATCGAAATATCTTGTGTGACATCATGCACAAAAATGCACTTTGTTTTAAACTATTGTTGTTTTGATAAGTCATCTCAGTGACATTATGCACCAAAGTGCACTGATAGATTGTTTTAAAATGTCTGAAAATCTTGCACTTTTTTGGAAATGATATGAATGTTTGTGCCACTGCTTAATAACTGTCTAATAGAATTTTAGTCAATTGACTTAGTTGTGATTTCCTTCTGCATGAAAGTTTAAAATGAGTACATATGAATGCAGTATGAATAAGAATGTTTTAATGTAGACACATAAAATCATCATAGTGCTGTGATTATATGCATCAAGTGTTAATTCAAGGCTAAAGCAAAATATCGAGATATATATTGAGTATCGTGCAAAAGAGGGCTTTGTGGCGCAGCAAGTCTTTAATTGTGATGAAACCGAACTTTGATTTTTTTGGAAAAAATGTGCCAAAGCAGACTTACAGTATATTATAGTGGAGGAGAAGACACTACCGAGACACAAGCCGTTGAAGGATCGCCTCACACTGCTATTTTAGGATAACAAAAGTGGTGACTGCAAAGTGAAGCCACTGCTCATTTACCACTCCCAAACTCCTGAGGTGTTTAGAAAAAAATACCACAAATATTCGCTGACACAAGGTAAAGGACTTTCCTGTGTTTTATTTTAGCAACATGGTCGTTAACCTTTTGGACCGAACCAAAGGGACCACAGCTTGCCATTGTTGTTGGGTTTGGATAATAGATTGTTGATCTATTACCCCCTTGTTTTGTTGGTCTGATGTACATACACAGTATAAATTCACACTAGTGTCTTGAGAGTGCACTTTTTTTTTTTTTACTAAAATAGTGACTTGTCGGGCTTAAAACCAATGATTCATGTTTACATTGTTTCTTATGGTGAACTCCGCTTCACTATATAAACATTGAAATTTACGAACAATGTATAAAAACAATTAAGTTTGTAAATTGAAGTTCCACTGTAGGTTGATTTACAGCCTGGTGATAGAGCAGTGTAAAGTGTTCAACGCAAGAACTGCGGATGAAAATCCTCAGATTTAAATTGTCAACACCGTCAGACAGCTATTATGTGATGTTTGACTTGAAGATGACTCGCAAAGATTAAAAAAGGGCAACATTTTTCCTCAAAACCAATAAAATAACCAAGATATTAAAATACGTTATCTTCCATAATAATGTCTTCATGTTGTGATACAAGACCAGTGTTCTCCAATACCGATTGCCTTGGCTCACAAACACATGAGACTGGTCGTTAAAATGCCCTATCGTGACGCAGCTTTTAATGACCAGGGAATAATGATACATAGCAGGAGGCACGAGTGTTGCCAGTTTAGAGATTTTACGGCTTTATTTAGCAAGTATTCAGACCCTGAGCGATAAAACGAGAGATCAATTTCACAAAATAACTTTTACTTGATAGAAAGACAATTTCAATATCAATTTCGATGTTCAAAGAATAACACTTGCCTGCTGAAGACGACATGGGCGCCATTAAGCATAAAGATAGTAATGTGACCAAGGTGAAAAAGAGGTCTCACTCGGTCATGAGAATTGGCCAAGTGAAGTGTCTGATGCTATTAGTGGCATGACAAATTATATCCAACAAAAAGTGTAAAATGATCATAATAAACTTAGACATATCAGAGGTGAGTTGATGGTTTGTATAATTATGAATGTTTTAGCGTATAGTCCATAATGATTATTTTTGTTAACCTAACAACAACATGAATTGATTAACGTGGACCCCGACTTAAACAAGTTGAAAACTTATTCGGGTGTTACCATTTAGCGGTCAATTGTACGGAATACGTACTGTACAAACTACTAGTAAACGTTTTAATCAATCAATCGTTATCATACGACCTGTTGTGTTTTGACCAACATACACTATCTCATCTGTGCATCATTAAAGAATTACCGTATTTTTCGGATTATAAATCGCACCGGCCGAAAATGCATAATAAAGGAAAAAACATATATACGTCGCACTGCAGTATAAGTCGCATTTTTGGGGAAATTTATTTGATAAAATCCAACACGAAGAATAGACATTTGAAAGGCAATTTAAAATAAATAAAGAATAGTGAACAACAGGCTGAATAAGTGTAGGTTATATGAGGCATAAATAACCAACTGCTATGTTAAGCTAACATATTATGTAAGAGTCATTCAAATAACTATAACATATAGAACATGCTATACCTTTACCAAACTATCTCTCACTCCTAATCCATAAATCCCATGAAATCTTCTTCCTGGATGTGGCTTCTAAACAACTCCGCCAACTACAAAGGTATGCGCCGCTTCCTCTTGTCCTTTTCTGCTGCATATTTCACTACGTCCAGCTTGTAGTCTGCACTACAGGATTTCCTTTTCGGTCCAATTTTTGTTCAGCCCTTCTCACTTTTTATAAGTTACCGCCAACGATGAAATGATCCATTTTAATATCTACGGCAGTAGCTTATAGCAGTTAGCATTCCATGACCCACAAAGCACTATCCTCCCCCGCCGAATTCTTATTGGTCAACGTGTGTGTAACGATTGCTGATGTGTGTGTGACAATTGCGGACATTTTCTTTGTCTCTTCCGCGAATGAAATAAAAAATATTTGATATTGTGTAATCTGCAGTGCATGATTTCCTTTTTGGTGCCATTTTTGTTCTACCCTTCTCAGTTTTACTAAGTTACCGCCAACGATGAAATGAATTATTTTAATAGCTACGACAGTAGCATGTAGCATATCGCAGTTAGCATTCCATGACCCACAATGCACTTCTACCATGACCCTCTCCCGCCGAATTCTTATTGGTTGTCGTGTGTGTAACGATTGCTGACATTTTCTTCGTCTCTTCCGCGAATGATAAAAAATAATATTTGATATTTGTAATGTATTAATAAATTCATACATAAGTCACTCGAGTATATAAAAGATTTTGTGATTTCCTTCCATGCATGAAAGTTTAAAATGAGCATATATTAATGCAGTATGAACAAGAATGTTTTAATGTAGACACATAATGATCATCATACTGGTGTGATTATATGCATCAAGTGTTCATTTAAGGCTGAGCCAAAATACCGAGATATCCATTGTATATCGTGATATGGCCTAAAAAGATTGCGATATTAAAAAAAAGGCCATATCGCCCAGCCCTACTGCACATCATAATGGCAAAATTTTGATGTTAAAGGTCTAAAAAGATGATGTACAATGTCTGACGGGCCGGATTGAAAATCTTAATGGGCCGCATGTGGCCTGCGGGCCGGATTTTTCCCAGGTCTGAAGAAGGGGAAACCCTGACCTAACATTTAAAGGCCTACTGAAATGAGATGTTCTTATTCAAACGGGGATAGCAGCTCCATTCTATGTGTCATACTTCATCATTTCGCAATATTGCCATATTTTTGCTGAAAGGATTTAGTAGAAAACATAGACGATAAAGTTCTCAACTTTTGGTCGCTAATAAAAAGCCTTGCCTGTACCGGAAGTAGCAGACGATGTGCGTGTGATGTCACGGGTTGTGGAGCTCCTCACATTGTTTACAATCATAGCTAGCAGCAGCTAGAGCTATTTGGACAGAGAAAGCGACAATTTCCCCATTAATTTGAGCGAGGATGAAAGATTTGTGGATAAGGAACTTTAGAGTGAAGGACTAGAAGAAAAAAAAAAGGCGATTGCAGTGGGAGCGATTCAGATGTTATTTGACACATTTACTAGGATAATTCTGGAAAATCCCTTATCTGCTTATTGTGTTGCTATTTTTTAGTGAGATTAAATAGTACCTGAAAGTCGGAGGGGTGTGGCCACGGGTGTGTTGACGCCAGAGTCTCTGAAGGAAGTCATGCAGCTGCTGCAGGAAGGAAGCTCCGCTGATGTCTCCGGTAAGAGGCAACTTATAAAAACAATGTTCTCACCGAAAAGTGCCGGTCGACATGTGGTCGGGATCCATGTTCACTCGACCGCTCTGATCCATAGTAAAGCTTCATCTTCGGGAATTTAAAAAAAGGAAACACCAGCTGTGTTTGTGTGGCTAAAGGCTAAAAGCTTCCCACCTCCATCTTTCTACTTGGACTTCTCCATTAATTGAACAAATTGCAAAAGATTCAGCAACACAGATGTCCAGAATACTGTGTAATTATGCGATTAAAGCAGACTACTTATAGCTTGGATCCATCCATCCATTTCCTACCGCTTATTTCCTTTAGAGGTCGCGGGGTGCGCTGGCGCCTATCTCAGCTACAATCGGGCAGAAGGCGGTGTACACCCTGGACAAGGCACCATCTCATGGCAGGGCCAACCCAGATAGACAGACAACATTCACACTCACATTCACACACTAGGGCCAATTTAGTGTTGCCAATCACCTATCCCCAGGTGCACGTCTTTGGAGGTGGGAGGGGCTTATTCCCAGGTGCATGTCTGTGGAAGTAGGAGGAAGCTGGAGTACCCTGAGGGAACCCACGCACTCACGGGGAGAACATGCAAACTCCACACATTGAACCCAGGACTGCAGGACCTTCGTAATGTGAGGCAGACGCACTAACCCCTCTGCCACCGTGAAGCCGACCTGACGACAATAAATCGTAAGTATAAGAACGCTTACAGTGGAGTCGATGGGAGGTCCTCTATTACGCCCATAAAACCAATGAAAAACCATCTAATAACCACCAGCAATACTTACATTACAACATTTCTTGACTTGAATATTAACCAAGTAAAAACCCCGTTTCCATATGAGGTGGGAAATGGTGTTAGATGTAAATATAAACAGAATACAATGATTTGCAAATCCTTTTCAAGCCATATTCAGTTGAATATGCTACAAAGACAACATATTTCATGTTCAAACTCATAAAAACAATTTTTTTGCAAATAATCATTAACTTTGGAATTTGATGCCAGCAACATGTGACAAAGAAGTTGGGAAAGGTGGCAATTAATACTGAAAGTTGAAGAATGCTTATCAAACACTTATTTGGAACATCCCACAGGTGTGCAGGCTAATTGGGAACAGGTGGGCGTCATGATTGGTTATAAAAACAGCTTCCAAAAAATGCTCAGTCTTTCACCAGAAAGGATGGGGCGAGGTACACCCCTTTGTCCACAACTGTGTGAGCAAATAGTCAAACAGTTTAAGAACAACGTTTCTCAAAGTGCAATTGCAAGAAATTTAGGGATTTCAACATCTACGCTCCATAATATCATCAAAAGGTTCAGAGAATCTGGAGAAATCACTCCACGTAAGCAGCATGGCCGGAAACCAACATTGAATGACCGTCACCTTCGATACCTCAGACGGCCCTGTATCAAAAACAGACATCAATCTCTAAAGGATATCACCACATGGGCTCAGGAACACTTCATAAAACCACTGTCACTACATACAGTTGGTCACTACATCTGTAAGTGCAAGTTAAAGCTTTACTATGCAAAGCGAAAGCCATTTATCAACAACATTCAGAAATGCTGCCGGCTTCTCTGGGCCCGAGATCATCTAAGATGGACTGATGCAAAGTGGAAAAGTGTTCCATGGTCTGACGAGTCCACATTTCAAATTGTTGTTGGAAATATTCGATATCGTGTCATCCGGACCAAAGGGGAAGCGAACTATCCAGACTGTTATCGACGCAAAGTGCAAAAGCCAGCATGTGTGATGGTATGGGGGTGTATTAGTGCCCAAGGCATGGGTAACTTACACATGTGTGATGGTATGGGGGTGTATTAGTGCCCAAGGCATGGGTAACTTACACATGTGTGATGGTATGGGGGTGTATTAGTGAACAAGGCATGGGTAACTTACACATGTGTGATGGTATGGGGGTGTATTAGTGCCCAAGGCATGGGTAACTTACACATGTGTGATGGTATGGGGGTGTATTAGTGAACAAGACATGACTAACTTACACATGTGTGATGGTATGGGGGTGTATTAGTGAACAAGACATGACTAACTTACACATGTGTGATGGTATGGGGGTGTATTAGTGAACAAGACATGACTAACTTACACATGTGTGATGGTATGGGGGTGTATTAGTGAACAAGACATGACTAACTTACACATGTGTGATGGTATGGGGGTGTATTAGTGCCCAAGGCATGGGTAACTTACACATGTGTGATGGTATGGGGGTGTATTAGTGCCCAAGGCATGGGTAACTTACACGTGTGTGATGGTATGGGGGTGTATTAGTGAACAAGACATGGGTAACTTACACATGTGTGATGGTATGGGGGTGTATTAGTGCCCAAGGCATGGGTAACTTACACGTGTGTGATGGTATGGGGGTGCATTAGTGCCCAAGGCATGGGTAACTTACACATGTGTGATGGTATGGGGGTGTATTAGTGAACAAGGCATGGGTAACTTACACGTGTGTGATGGTATGGGGGTGCATTAGTGCCCAAGGCATGGGTAACTTACACATGTGTGATGGTATGGGGGTGTATTAGTGAACAAGGCATGGGTAACTTACACATGTGTGATGGTATGGGGGTGTATTAGTGCCCAAGGCATGGGTAACTTACACATGTGTGATGGTATGGGGGTGTATTAGTGAACAAGGCATGGGTAACTTACACGTGTGTGATGGTATGGGGGTGCATTAGTGCCCAAGGCATGGGTAACTTACACATGTGTGATGGTATGGGGGTGCATTAGTGCCCAAGGCATGGGTAACTTACACATGTGTGATGGTATGGGGGTGTATTAGTGCCCAAGGCATGGGTAACTTACACATCTGTGAAGGCACCATTAATGCTGAAAGGTACATGCACGTTTTGGAACAACATATGCTGCCATCTAAGCGCCATGTCTTTCATGGACACCCCTGCTTATTTCAGCAAGACAATGCCAAGCCACATTCAGCACGTGTTACAACAGCGTGGCTTCGTAAAAAAAAAAAAGAGTGCGGGTACATTCCTGGCCCGCCTGCAGTCCAGACCTGTCTACCATTGAAAATGTGTAGCACATTATGAAGCGTAAAATAGGACAGCGGAGACCCCGGACTGTTGAAGGACTGAAGCTCTACATAAAACAAGAATGGGAGAGAATTCCACTTTCAAAGCTTCAACAATTAGTTTCCTCAGTTCCCAAACGTTTATTGAGCGCTGTTAAAAGAAAAGGTGATGTAACACAGTGGTGAACATGCCCTTTCCCAACTACTTTGGCACATGTTGCAGCCATGAAATTGTAAATTAATTTGCAAAAAAAAAAAAAAAAGTTCATGAGTTTTAACACAAAATATCTTGTTGTTGTAGTGCATTCAATTGAATATGGGTTGTAAAGCATTTGCAAACCATTGTATTCTGTTTTTATTTACCTATAACGCAATTTCCCAACTCAAATGGAAACGGGTTTTGAAGTTGTGATTTCCCTCTTTGCATGAAAGTTTAAAAATGAGCATATATTAATGCAGTATGAACAAGAATGTTTTAATGTAGACACAAAATCATCATCATGCCGTGATTATATGCATCAAGTGTTCATTTAAGGATAAGGCAAAATATGGTTAAATATTGTGTATCTTGACATGGCCTAAAAATAAAGATATTAATACAAACCCCGTTTCCATATGATTTGAGAAATTGTGTTAGATGTAAATATAAACAGAATACAATGATTTGCAAATTCTGTTCAAGCCATATTCAGTTGAATATGCTACAAAGACAACATATTTGATGTTCAAACTCATAAACTTTATTTTTTTTTTTGCATAGAATAATTAACTTGGAATTTCATGGCTGCAACATGTGCCAAAGTAGTTGGGAAAGGGCATGTTCACCACTGTGTTACATCACCTTTTCTTTAAACACAAACTTTTGGGAACTGAGGAAACTAATTGTTGAAGCTTTGAAAGTGGAATTCTTTCCCATTCTTGTTTTATGTAGAGCTTCAGTCCTTCAACAGTCCGGGGTCTCCGCTGTCCTATTTTATGCTTCCTAATTAGGGTTAGGTATTGTTTGAATTCGAACGATTCCGATTCTTTGTTTAGATTCTGATTTCTGACGATTCTCGATTCCGATTCATTCTTTAAAAAAAAAAAAAAAAAAGAAAAAGAAAGGCAGGGTCAAAAAAAAGTTTAGGATATTTTAAATGAGCTAGCTAACCTACAGTCTTTCTGAATGAAATAGTCTGACATTCTCCATCAATTTTAATTCTATTAACTTTTTATGAACTCTACTATAAATTCCTCAAAGGGCTGTTTTCAACTAGAATATAAATATGAAATCTATAAACTTGAATATAAATATTATAAATTATGAATACATTTTCACAGGGGTACTTTCATCACGAGAGCTTTATTTTTGAAAACCTTGTGAAAACACATTTACACACACAAGTGTATGATGCTGCAGGTACTTAAACATGTTACCGTGCTCCCACTGATGGGCTAACCTGGTGCAGAAAAGCAAATAAACAATAAGAAACAACCTGATTAGTAGCAGGTACAGTATAAAATCAGAGACAGTGCTTGTTTAGGAAAATGAGCATATCCGCCTTCTCAGGCAGGATGCATGAGCGTTCTGGACAGATAGTGGGTCTCCTATCGAAGACGGGACACGCATTTATTTGTACTCCATTAACTCGGAAGTGCTTCATCATGTTCAACGTGCACCCTCCTAAGCACGAAACAGTCCTGTCGCAAGTGTTACATTTCGCCGATATTTCATTTTTTTTAGTAAAATAAAGCCGCACTTCCGAGCGCTGACGCCCGCTATCATGCTTGACTGACTCGCTTGGCGACATAGGCTCGATTATGCTAACACTTCCGGCGGTGGGCGCTTCTTTGTTGGTGTTCAGCGGCTTCTTCTCCCGGGTCGGCGGACTGGGTATCGAAACTAGGAATCGAAATTTAAACTTTTGAACGATTCCGGGAGAATCGGAAAGTTAGTCCCGGTTCCAATCGATACTCGATACCCAACCCTATTCATAATGCGCCACACATTTTCGATGGGAGACAGGTCTGGACTGCAGGCGGGCTAGGAAAGTACCCGCACTCTTTTACTTACGAAACCATGCTGTTGTAACACGTGTCTTGGCATTGTCTTGCTGAAATAAGCAGGGGCGTCCATGATAAAGTTGCTTGGATGACAACATATGTTGCTCCAAAACCTGTTCTGACTATTCAGCCTTAATGGTGCCTTCACAGATGTGTAAGTTACCCATGCCTTGGGCACTAATACACCCCCATACCATCACACATGCTGGCATTTCAACTTTGCGCCTATTACAATCCGGATGGTTATTTTCCTCTTTGTTCCGGAGGACACCACGACCACAGTTTCCATATATAATTTGAAATGTGGACTCGTCAGACCACAGAACACTTTTCCACTTTGCATCAGTCCATTTTAGATGAGCTCGGGCCCAGCGAAGCCGGCGGCGTTCCTGGGTGTTGTTGATAAATGGCTTTCTCTTTGCATAGTAGAGTTTTAACTTGCACTTACGGATGTAGCGACAAACTGTAGTTACTGATAGTGGTTTTATGAAGTGTTCCTGAGCCCCTGCGCTTATATCTTTTACAGGTATCAAAGGTCCGTAATATCACTTACGTGCAGCGATTTCTTCAGATTCTCTGAACCCTTTGATGATTTTACGGACCGTATATGGTAAAATCCCCAAATTCCTTGCAATAGCTTGTTGAGAAATGTTCTAAAACTGTTCGACAGTTTGCTCACAAATAGGTGACCTTCGCCCCATCCTTGTTTGTGAATTACTTAACATTTTACGGAAGCTGCTTTCATACTCAATCATGGCACCCACCTGTTCCCAATTAGCCTGCACACCTGTGGGATGTTCCAAATAGGTGTTTGATGAGAATTCCTCAACTTTATCAGTATTTATTGCCACGTTTCCCAACTTCTTTGTCACGTGTTGCTGGCATCAAATTGTAAAGTTAATGATTATTTGCAACAGCAAAAAAAAATGTTTATGAGTTTGAACATGAAATATGTTGTCTTTGTAGCATATTCAACTGAATATGGCTTGAAAAGGATTTGCAAATCATTGTATTCTGTTTATATTTACATCTAACAGCATTTCCCAACTCATATGGAAACAGGGTTTGTACAATCAAACTGCATATTTGCTCTTCCACTTTATTATATCAGATTTAACTAGTGAATCTAACGGTACCTGCGATGTGTTGGCGACTTGTCCAGGGTGTATCCCGCCTTCCGCCCGATTGTAGCTGAAATAGGCACCAGCGCCCCCCGCGACCCCAAAGGGAATAAGCGGTAGTAAATGGATGGCTCCAGTGGGGGTGTATCAACCCCTTCAAAAGATATGTAACATAAAAGATGTAACCTTGCTGCATTCTAACACGTAAAAGAGGTAATGATGTTGGAAGAGAACGCGGTAAGTGTGGTGACGCTGTGGTAACGCTGTGGTAACGGGGTGGTAACGGGGTGGTAACGGGGTGGTAACGCTGTGGTAACGGTGCGGTAACGGTGCGGTAACGCTGTGGTAACTCTGCGGTAACGCTGTGGTAACTCTGCGGTAACGCTGTGGTAACGTGGTGGTAACGGGGTGGTAACGCTGTGGTAACGGTGCGGTAACGCTGTGGCCCAACCCATCCCTTTCATTTGTTATCCATTCAGCTGTGATTGGAACAGATATCGCTACAATCTCCAGCAGGATTTCCGTTGAAAAGCTCCATTTAACGGCAGATGTTAGCAATGCGGCCAACAGGACAAGGTGAAGCCGGTACGTCGCGGCCCCGGGACACGGCGCCTGCTCGACGGCCGACAGCCTGTCCTTCGTGCCGCCGAAAGACGACGAAGCCACTCACCGGGTCCTCGGCGAGATGTTGTCCCATGGACTGGCCGTGCATGAAGGCGTATTCCATGCTCACTGCTCATGAAACATGACATCAGCAGCGGACACTCGCCCTGGCCTTTTTCCTGCTAGCACGCCGCTAATAGCAACCCGGAAGCGGAAGGTGGGCTGCGCGGGAAGTCACGTCGGGGTTAATGAGCGTCACCTGCCAGCGGGTCACGTGACGCGAGCTGGCGTGGCTTGAGCCATCCATCCATCCATTTCCTACCGCTTATTCCCTTTGCGGTTGACCGAGTTGTAATTTGGCCGCCGTGCAACTATAGCTATATTGTTTTTTTACTTTACATTTTTTATTTTTTATTTATGTATTTATTTTAGCCGTATTTCCTTGAATTGCCGCCCGGGCGGTAATTAATTTAAACCTCTTCTCACTCCTGCGCTTACCAAAGGCATGCGGTAAAAGTAAGCAAGCGCAAATTATTTTAAAACCTCTTCTCACTTACCAAAGGCATGCGGTAAAAGTGAGCATGCGCTAATTATTTCAAAACTTCTTCTCACTTACCAAAGGTATGACATAAAACTTTGAGGGTGATGTAAGCTTGGACTTTAAATCCTACTGAATAGCTCTTAATCTTCTTTCCTTTATGCGATTTCAAATGACCGGTATTGAAATCGGCCTCCTCCATTTTGAAAATGATGACAGGGGAAGTGTCACTCGTGACGTCACGAGTTTGACCCGGCGGTAATACTAAGCATGCGCAAATTATTTTGCGAAGCGAGTTTGACCTGGCAGTAATTCAAAGCAAGCGCATACTATATGTCCTGCGGCAATTCAAGGAAATACGCTATATATTTTATAAACATTTATTTATAAACTGCAACATTTACAAACAATCGAGAAGTAAAAATGACCGAAATAAGTTCAAAAACAGTACACACACAGTACAAATCAGCGCCAGAGGGTTGTAAAAGCAATAAAGTAACTAAAATAGAATACAAAACATATATATATATATATATATATATATATATATATATATATATATATATATATATATATGCATACATATATACATGCATATATATACATATATACATATCCATACATATACATACATATATGTATGTACATATATATATACATACATGTATATGTACACACATATGTATACACACATATACACACATATATACATATATACACATATATATACATATATATATGTATACATACATATATATGTATATTTATATATATGTATGTATATATATATTTATATATGTATGAATATATATATACACTGTATATACATACATTTATATATACATTCATATGTATACATATACAGATCTGATTGTAATATACATATATATGTATATATATAATTGTACAAAACAAAATACATTTTCTTTTAAGTAATACAGAAATGTATCAAAGCGGTTGAACTATTTTACAGAAGAATGTAGTTAATCATAGAACTGACCCCCAATGTAAAAAATGTTAGGGTTAGGGGTTATGTATTGTAAAAAAAAGTATTGATTTTTGAAACGGGAATCGATTCTGAATCGAATCGTTACCTTCAAGAATTGAATCAAATCGAATCGTGTGGTGCCCAAAAATTCACAGTCCCAGAAGCTAAGTTAAATGTATTACTCGGCAAAATAAAAGTACAATATTGAACAATGTATTTCCTATTAGTACAAACTATCCAACAAACTGATCCCAGCTTTAATTTAAAACATTATAAAAATCTTTTCACATGAATAAAAAAGTGTGAACATTTTTTCTCCAATAACTGTAGTTTTTAAAGTTGGGTTCTTTGTAATAAAAGTAGAGTCAGTGTATCACAAAGCAATTGTTGGTGTAGGTGAGGTTGAGGATTTCACTTTCTTGTCCAGGACTAAAAACAAATGAGGATTTAAGGATTAAGATGATGCACAAACACCTGAAGGCACTCTCTGTCAGGGCGGAACACATTAATAGACTTTGGGGACTTTGTGGGACCATTTCTCATCCTCCAATAACCTTCTTACTCTTTTAATCTGCAAGACGGTCATTTATTTAATATTTCTGATTTCATAAGTCTAACTACAAGACGCAACGTCTCTTATTATATTGTACGTATGGACGAAACATCCATGTTTGATTTAAAATACACACTCTTTAAAAAAAAGGGGTTCATGACAAAGAATAATTGAGAAACATTGGCTTAATTGAACAATATCGCAGACTAAATGGCGACATGTGTCCATATAGACAAGTATCAAAGAACTCTAGTTGCATATTAAGACAGGGGACATGGAAGGAAAAAGCACCTAGAAAACATCAGTTAATGAATGACAAAGCACTTCATATGTAATAATATGGCAAAGTCATTCCTGCTACGTCATTGATAAAACTATAATGGAACATTTCTAGTGGTGCTCAGCCTTATAGAACTGGGCTTGTAAGCATAAATGTACATTTTAATGATCTCCAATTTGTTACCAACGACATCTTTATAGTTAAATTAAGTTGGATTAAAAAAAGACAACACATTGTTTCACATGAATAAAAAGGGGGAAAAAAACAACAACCTTGAATTACAATGAACAAAGTCTCTGAGGCAGAACTGAGCATATGTATCCAGTAACAAACGTGTCCGCATCTTTCTACTCACTCGCAAATAATTATTTTGACCACTAGGTGTCACCGAAAACACAGCCCAGCCCATTTCAGTTTAAAGACAGCATAAGATATTTTGAATAGAATAGAATTGAACATAAATCTTTATTGTCATCAAACATGAGAAAGTAGTCACACATAGTCAAACATTGTCATTCTCGTCGACGTCCCACTGCGTTGTGAGTTTTTCCTTGCCCTAATGTGGGCGCTGAACCTCGGATGTCGTTGTGGCTTGTGCAGTTCTTTGAGATACTTGTGATTTTGGGCTATATAAATAAACATTGATTGATTGATCAAATAACATTATAGGTGGCTTTTCTGTTAGGTGTAGTTAAAAAAAATTATATAAATAATAGATATCATGTTAGAAAATAAAAACATACATAGCAGTATGAAGAGAAGTGCAACAGTGAATAACCGTGTAAGCTTTTGGTACACATTCTATTACTCTATGTGACCGCAAGCTCTTCCCTGATGGCAGCGAGTGCTAGCGATCTGTTCTCGGTAGGGCACAGGACGGCCGATGATCTTCCCCGCTGTCCTGGTCACCCTCTGCAGGGCCTTCCTGTCTGCAGCAGAGCAGGCAGCAAACCACACAGTTCCATCACATCACCGTAGGCTCGATGGTGGCCCGATACAAAAGATACCTGCCGTTTCTCCTCAGGTTGGTTCCTCCGCAGCACACAAAGGAAGTAGGGGCCGGTGCTGAAGTGTTGACAGTCCATGGGAGGTCATCTGAGATGTATGATCCCAGTCATCAGGTGTCGTCGGCCAACTTTAATGATGCCGTTCATTATTGATAATAAAAAGGTTGGTCTTTTTCATACCTATCGTTCTTCCTCTGTTTGGCTATTTTCTATCAATCAAGTATTTTCTCAGATTCAAAACTACAAAGATAGTAAAAATATGTATTTTTGAGTTGATATCGAATCGAATCAATATCGGTATCGTCCAATACTCCTATTGTGACAACACTACTAATAGTAATAGCCTATTTGTGCAAACCGAATGTAAAACTTTGGAGATTGGTGTGCAAACTTTTCTCACTGAGGGCCGCAAACTGAAAAGTCAAAGCATGCGGGGGCCACTTTAATATTTTTCATTTTCAAAAGCAATACATCCATCCATCCATCCATTTTCTACCGCTTATTCCCTTTTGGAGTCGCGGGGGGCGCTGGCGCCTATCAATACAATTTATCGATTTTTTTTTCTAACCTTTAGAGCAGGGGCGCCCATTACCTCGATCTCGGAGGGTGTGTCAGTCCATCTCGGAGGGTGTGTCAGTCCATCTCGGAGGGTGTGTCAGTCGATCTCGGAGGGTGTGTCAGTCCATCTCGGAGGGTGTGTCAGTCCATCTCGGAGGGTGTGTCAGTCCATCTCGGAGGGTGTGTCAGTCGATCTCGGAGGGTGTGTCAGTCGATCTCGGAGGGTGTGTCAGTCCATCTCGGAGGGTGTGTCAGTCCATCTCAGAGGGTGTGTCAGTCCATCTCGGAGGGTGTGTCAGTCCATCTCAGAGGGTGTGTCAGTCCATCTCGGAGGGTGTGTCAGTCGATCTCGGAGGGTGTGTCAGTCCATCTCGGAGGGTGTGTCAGTCCATCTCGGAGGGTGTGTCAGTCCATCTCAGAGGGTGTGTCAGTCCATCTCGGAGGGTGTGTCAGTCCATCTCGGAGGGTGTGTCAGTCGATCTCGGAGGGTGTGTCAGTCCATCTCGGAGGGTGTGTCAGTCCATCTCGGAGGGTGTGTCAGTCCATCTCGGAGGGTGTGTCAGTCGATCTCGGAGGGTGTGTCAGTCCATCTCGGAGGGTGTGTCAGTCCATCTCGGAGGGTGTGTCAGTCCATCTCGGAGGGTGTGTCAGTCCATCTCGGAGGGTGTGTCAGTCCATCTCGGAGGGTGTGTCAGTCCATCTCGGAGGGTGTGTCAGTCCATCTCAAGCCAGGCATTAAAAAATGTACATAAAAATGAGCAATCATCAATCATAGCAAGACTTCACTTTCGTCAGTTGTTTGACATTCTCGCCACCCGAGGATCTTGTGAGATGACGCTGGCTGCTGCCAGCTCATATTTAAGAAAAAAATCACTAACAGGGCGGACGCAGAGAAACACATTTTATTTCTAGAGACTCCGTACCTACTGTCAAAAGTCTAAAGAGCGACTGCACACTTCCTGTCTTCACCATAAAAGACCTGTTTCATCCTGCCTGTGCTAACAAAATAAGAGTCTCAGAAAGCTAGCAAGCTACGGAGTTTGATGCCAATGTATTTCTCCCCCGCCCTCAGCGACCGCTTTCTCACTTGCTTGCCCACCCGCACACTCACTGACGTCACTCACCTGCTGCCAGACATTAAAGGGCCACACACACATATGCTACTCTCATAACAAAGTGTTTAAAAAGGAGTATGCAAGTTGGACAAATGAGATGCCAAATCCAACCACTTTCATGTGGTATTGGACAGAAAGGAGGACTTTTTTTTTTCCTCCATTTGAAAATGTGGGCGTTATCATCATTACTGTCTGATTCCAATCAATGCAAGTCATCAGAATCAGGTAATACACCAACTTGTATTCTTGTCTTCATGAAAGAAAGGAATCTATGTGTGTTACACATGCTTGTATTATCATTAAACACCATTAACTTGTTAACAAAAATGTCTCTTTCATAAATAAATAAATATAAATGATAAATAGGAATGAGGTAGATCTCCTCGACTTGGTCAATTGAAAAGTAGCTCGCCTGCAGAAAAAGTGTGGACACCCCTGCTCTAGAGCTTCCCTCAAGTTTGGTCCCAGCGACCCGCAAGTTGTCAGTCATAAAAATGTTAAAAAAAAAAAAGAAAGTCCTATCATATTTTTTTCATTTAACGCTTAAATCTCGAGATCAACTTCCAGTCTATTTTTTTATTGATTTCATGTTAATGCCTTTTTTTGTGAAAAATAAAAAAACATGGCAAAAAGACATATACGCACATTTTTCCCCCAAAAAATGTTACGAGTAGAATATTTGATGTGAAATAATCAACGCCTTAAATAAGTCAATAATTCATAAAAAAAAATAAAAATTTAATGCATTATTTTTTTTAAAAAATCCCACAAAATTTCTTGGGGATCCAAAAACGCCCCACTCATTAAAATGTTTAAAAAATATTTATTTTCAAATGCTAAGGTCTCCAGATAAACTTCAGATGTATCCATCGATAGTATTTTTCATGTTTTGTTTTTATTTGATTTTGGGCCTTTTGTCTAAGAAAAAAAATATTTTTGAATGATTACACAGACAAAATATGCAACATTTTCCTATGAAAATATTCCAAAGGCGAATACTTGATGGGAAATCCCTTGAATAGGACAATAATTCAAGATGACGTTGATCATAATAAGCAATTACAGCTTCAAAGAAGAAAAAAACATTCATCGATAAATTAACAAATAATATGGCATCTTGATGTTATTAGAGTGAATGTTCCACATTTTTGCTTTTATTGCTCTTATATCAAACTTCTTAACATATTTTTTTTTTCCAAATCATATTTGTAGAAAGGGGCCAGGGCCACATTTTAGACACTCCCGGTTTGTATGAAAACAATAAATAAAATATATATGTATATATATATATAGTGTAGTGCCTAAAGTATTTGGCCACAGGTGTTTAGAATTAGGTGTCGTGGTCACTTGGCCCGGCCACAGGTGTATCAAATCAAGCACTTAGGCATGGAGAATGTTTCTACAAACATTTGTGAAAGAATTTGCCGCTCTCAGTGATTTCCAAACCCAGTCATGAAATTTCCTCGCTCCTAAATATTCCAAAGTCAACTGTATATATAAGAACATGAAAGCGTTTGGGAACAACAGCAACTCAGCCACCAAGTTGTAGGACATGTCAACTGACAAGAGAGGGGTCAGCGGAGGAATTATGATGTGGGGTTGTTATTCAGGAGTAGGGTTTGGCCCCTTAGTTCCAGTGAAAGGAACTTTGAATGCTCCAGGATACCAAAAATATGTTGGTAACATTTAAGGACCTTGCACAAAACAAGACATGGATGACAGGGTCTGATGTAGATGAACTTGACTGGCCTGCACAGAGTCCTGACCTGAACCCGATAGGGGACTTATAAGGAGAGGTCGCCGACTTTCTGCACAGTCAGTTGCTACAGAGCTCCAAACTTCATGTGACCTTCCAATTAGCCCACGTACAGAACGCAGAGAGCTTCATGGAATGGGTTTCCAATGCAAAGCGTGGGATGCAGTGGTGTGAAGCACCTCCCCAATGGACTCTAGAGTTAAAAGTCAAAGTTAAAGAACCAATGATTGTCACAAACACATTGACCCATCACGCTTGATCACCCCCTTGGAGGTGAGGGGAGCAGTGGGCGGCAGCGGTGGCCACGCCCAGGAATACTTTTTGGTGATTTAACCCCCAATTTCAACCCTTGATGCTGAGTGCCAAGCAGATAGGTAATGGCTCCCATTTTTATAGTCTTTGGTATGACAGTGGAGACGCCTTCTCTGGGGTGATGAATCACGCTTTTCCATCCTGCAATCTGATGGACAGGTCTGGGTTTGGAGGTTGCCAGGAGAACGCTACATTTTGGACTGCATTATGCAGAGTGGGAATTTCGGTGGAGGAGGAATTATGGCGTCATTTTGGACAATTCCATACTCCCAACCTTGTGGGGACAGTTTGGAGCGGGGCCCCTTCCAAACATGACTGTGCGCCAGTGCATAAAACAAGGTCCATAAAGACATGGTGCGGATGAACTTGACTGGCCTGCACAGAGTCTTGACCTGAACCCAATGAAACACCTTTTAGGATGAAATAGAAGGGAGATTGAGATCCAATCAAGTTAATATGTGAGTCAAGGCAGGTGGCCAAATACTTTTGGCAATACAGTTGTTGTTTTTTAACCTTTTGGGGCCTGTAAAGGAAATCAGCCCACGCACGTATTTCATTTGATATTTTAATTACACAGTTACATTGTTCATCACAGACAATAACCTGAATTAGAATTTTTTACAGCTTCACACATCCAACAGAGCGAACAGTTAAAGAGCGGTATTAGCAACAGGGAGGAAAGCATGCAAGAAATAAATACAAATCAGAATTTAATTCCTCTGGCACAGTTTACTTCATAAAAATAAAAAAAGAGAGAGATTTTCAGTCGACCTTTCCTACAGAAACTTGTTTTTTCTGCCATAATGTATTGCACAATACAGTATAGAATGAAAGAAAGAAAAAAAAACACCCTTTATGTAAAGATAAAAAAGAGGAGCCATGGCTTTTTTTCTTTTTTTTGGGTGCACCAGTCATCAGCGTTTGAGAGGAAGGATGCATCATCACTTTGGATGAAACTTGAAATGTCATTGGTAAAGATACGGGTATAGGATGCTACAAAATGGCAAGCTGCTAAACATGCTTTTTCTTCATGTCAAGCACGCATGAATAGTGAGAATCTCGCAAAAGCACACAACCAGAGTGCAGAGAAAAGTACGTCAAAAAAAAATCTGTTTTCGTGAAAAAGCACAGTTAGACTTTTTTTTTTTCTTCTTCTTTTTTTGGAAAAACAGAGAAATGAAGGTTGAATTTTGGTCATTTCTAAGTGTTTCTTTGAGGGGCTTCCAGGCAGACGAAGCTGGAAAGGCGTTGCCATCGTAACGTTTGGTTCACAAACGCAGCATTTTCCCCCAGAAAGTTGTTGCTACACGTCGCAAATCTCTCTTAAAGCTCGGAGGGTTTCAAGTACGACCGAAAACGGAACAAAAACAAAAACGTCGTGCATTCTTATGATCTCTGCAAGGCTTTGTAACTGCGAGGATATCCAACCAGTGGGCTTCGTTCAAAAAAGCGCACAACTCCGCATTTCAGTTCTTGTTTTCTGGTTTTTTTGAAGTTTATTTGGTTAACTGCGGCGAAGCTGGTCCTGTCTGGTTCGTCCTCACATCAGCTCGATGCAGGAGTACTTTGGTCTGCGCTTTTTGGATAACAATGGCGTGGCGTGCTCAATGCTGATATGTTTGCGAGGACGTCCGAGGGAATACGATGGCAAGGCCTTTCCATGACCGAAAAGTCTGCTCTGCAAGTCCACGGTTGTCCTTTTCAAAGTCCAGGTCAAGACCCTCCGGGTGATTAGCTGTATGCTCTCAGGAGGTAGCGAGTAAAAAGGAGGCTCTTTTGTGGCCAATACAAAAAAATGCTACACGGATTATTTGCATTGTGTCTCAGATTGTAATGCAAGAGCTTGAAATCCTGGTGGGTTTTGGCTCAGGTGTTTTTTGACAAAATGTACTTTTTCCATCGAGTAAAAAAAACCAAACAAGGTTGCCGATAAGCAATAAGTGAGCCTTCAATCCCCCTTCAGGCTTTTGCAAAGAATGGGTAGAAGCAGGATTGTCATTGAGACACACAGGAGTCGAATGTAAGCTTGATACTGGTTAAGGGTTCAATGCGACCGTGGAAGAGTTTCCTGCAGCCGGAGGAACCGAACACACCACAACAGCGGCGGACAAAAAAAGGTCACACGTAGAACTTTGCTTAAAAAAAAAAGCAGTAATGTTTTCGGACCTATTCTAAATTTGGTTTGGATTATATCAGGGGTGTCCAAACTTTTTCCACTGAGGGCTGCACACTGAAAAATCAAAGCAAGCGGCGGCCGTTTATTTTAAAAAGCAATACAAGTATAAAAAAAATACATTTAGGCCTCCACTCAGGCTTGATCCCGGAGACCCAAAGGGTTTTGGTAAAAATGTTAAAAATGTGTCATTATTCAGTATCATTATCTGTATTATTATTCAACTTTTAAATCTCTAGATCAACATTAAGTCTATCTGTTAATATGACTTTTTTAATATTTAAGTTGTATGCTCTTTTTTTCAAACCAAGTTTTTTTATGGAAAAAAACACAAAATATGCAATATTTTCACCCAATAAAATGTTCAAGTACAATGTTTGAGATTATATAATAATTGGAGCCGTAAAAAGGTCAATAATCCATAACAACATTGATTTTAACTCCCTATTATTTTTTTGCAATGACACTTAAAAACAAAACACACTGATCCTAAGGGGTCCTACTCAAAGTGTTAAAAAATAAATAATGTTGGGTTTTTTACCACAATGGTCTCCAGATCAACTTCAGATCTATTCATCAATCGTAAGTTTTTTGTAGTTTATGTTTTTTGTTTGTTCGTTTTAGGCCCTTCTTTGAGAAAAAAAAAAAAAACAGCTCAAAATATGCAACATTTGCCCCCCAAAATATCTCAAAGTGGAATATTTAATGTGACGTAATTGGAGCCTTGATTTGGTCAATAATTCATAATTGACTTTGATTCACTATTATTATTTTTTTAAAGAAAGAAACAGCCTGCATGGAGTAAACATTGCAACATGTTCTCGAAACATTTCACCTGTTTGCCCTTTTATACCACTTTTTATGTTCTAAATATTTTTCCATAATATTCTGAAAATGTGCCGTGGGGCCGTAAAAAAATGACCTGCGGGCCGCAAATGGCCCCCTGGTCGCACTTTGGACACCCCTGGATTATATGAACCGAGTCCCCACAATGTCGGATTTGCCAGAAGACGTGCTAAGGAAGTGTGTTTCACTGAAAATAAATACGGTTTGTTAAATGTTGATTCGGTCAGTCCTGGAAGTCCTGCGGTTCATGCACCCTTGATGGGTTTGAACGTGCTTCCCCCCGGATGGCGGGTAATCCGCGCACAAAAACCAAAAAACACTGTGTGACACAGGGGTATGGCATCGAGAATGCGAGAATAGCTGGTATACTGGCTAATCCTTCAATCCGGCCGAGGAAAAGTTTCCTGCAGCCGGAGGAACCAAACATACCAAAACAGCGGCGAAGAGAAAAAAGGTCACACGGGGAACTTTTGCTACAAAAAAAAAAAAAAAGCGGCAATGTTTTCGGACCTATTCTAAATTTGGTTTGGATTATATGAACCGAGTCCCCACAATGTCGGATTTGCCAGAAGAGGTGCTAAGGAAGTGCGTTTCACTGAAAATAAATACGGTTTGTTAAAGCCTTATTCGGTCAGTCCTGGAAGTCATGCGGTTCATGCACCCTTGATCGGTTTGAACGTGGTAATCGGCGCGTGCAAACCTAAAGTGTGACACAGGGGTATGGCGTCGATAATGCGAGAATACCTGGTCTCTCTGCATACGCACGGACTGTGTGACACAGAGGTATGGTTGTAAAACAGTACCAAAAGAGGGTTATGGTGGCAACATCTGCAGCCCTTAGAAACCCCTCTATGCGCGGGTGTGGCCTCACCGCCCGGGGACTTTGTTTGACTGCGTGCCGCAGGGTTAGGACGTCAAAACTGTGCCAAGCACATAAAAGCCATGGACTCATGCACTCACGCTAACTGTGTGACACGGGGGTGTGGCGTTAAAACAGTGCCACGAGTGTGGTATAATTAGGATTTTGGCACAGTTCGAATGCCATACCTTTGGTTTCTCTGCATGCATGGACTCTGGTTGTGTGACACAGGGGTATGGCGTCAGAAACAGCGGCAAAATCCGCACGTTTGTAGAAAGTACCCTTTCACGTGCGGACTGTGCGGCAAAACACTGTGTGTACTGACGATGTAACAAAGGGGTATGGCATCAACACAACAGCAAAATCCGCAAGCCATACCCCTATGTATTAGGATATATTTGTGCATGGATTTTGGTACTGTTTGAATGCCATACCCATGGTCCGGACTGTATGGCATTAAAAGACTGCCGAAATAGACGTAGCCTCTACGGTGTGCAAACCTACGCCCTTACAAACAACGGCGTGGGTGTGGCGTCTGTACGTTTTTGCGCTAGCACGGACTGTGCGACACAGGGTTAAGGCATCGAAACAATACCCAAATTGTGGAATAAATATGATCGTGGATTTTGACCATGTTTCAATGCCATACCCCTGGTCTCTCTACACATATATACGGGACCATGTTTCAATGCCATACCGCTGGTCTCTCTACACATATATACGGGACCATGTTTCAATGCCATACCGCTGGTCTCTCTACACATATATACGGGCAGAATGTGGGCACTGCGTCAAAACGGTAGCAAATTCAGCACAGGGGTATGGCGGCAAAACAGTGTGTGTATAAAACTGTTTGGCCCCTCTCTGACTGTGTGTCACAGGGGTATGGTGTCAAAACAACAGCAACATCCGCACGCCATACCCTTATATATCCAGACATAGTATATATGCATGCAGATTTTGGCACTGTTTGAATGCCATACCCTTAGTCTCTCTATGTGCCTGCGTGCGCCCAGACTGTGTGTCACATGGGTATGGCACCAAACAACTGCAAAACCCGCACGCCATACCCCTATCGACTAAGTTAAACTGTACATGCACGCGGATTTTGGCACTGTTTGAATGCCATACCCTTAGTCTCTCCATGTGTGTGTGCCCAGACTGTGTGTCACATGGGTATGGCATCAAAACAACTGCACAATCCGCACACCATATACCCTTATAGATTAAAATATACATGCATGTGGATTTTGGGACTGTTTGAAAGCCATACCCTTAAGTCTCTCTACGTGCGTGCGCCCAGGGTATGGCATCAAAACAACGGCACAATCCGCACGCCATACTCTTATAGATTAATATGTACATGCACGCAGATTTTTTTGCACTTTTTGAATGCCATACCCTTAGTCTCCCTATGTGCGTTCGCCCCAGGGTATGGCGTCAAAACAACGGCACAATTCCCACGCCATACCTTTATATATTAAGATACAGTTCTATGCACGTATATTTTGGAACTGTTTCAATGCCATGCCCTTAGTCTCTCTATGTGTGTGCGCCCAGATTGTGTGTCACATGGGTATGGCATCAAAACAACGAGAACATCTGCATGCCATACCCTTATAGATTAAGATATACATGCACGTGGATTTTGGGACTGTTTGAAAGCCATACCCTTAGTCTCTGTAAGTGCGCTCATCCAGGGTATGGCGTCAAAACAACGGCACAATTCCCACGCCATACCCTTATATATTAAGATACAGTATTTGCATGCATATTTTGGCACAGTTTGAATGCCATACCCTTAGTCTCTCTTTGTGCGTGCGCCCAGACTGTGTGTCACATGGGTATGGCATCAAAAACAAGGCTAAACAAAAAACGCCTGACTCTTTCTGCACGCAAATTGGCATTTACTGTATGTCCGCAGCATTTGCCACCGTTTAGACGCCATAGCCCTTCAACCCCCGTGTCACATGACTTCTGGATTTCATGCCAATGGTTGAATGGTCTGAAAAACAAAAAGAACAATCGGAGAAACAAATGCACTGTGAGAAAGAACATTAAACTTTAAAGGTTTCTGTTATTTGGCAAACACATTTTTTTGGACCTCTTTAAATACTATGTACATTCACATTAAGTTACTGATGTTACTTTAAATATATTTCTATGTTTCTATATTATATGACACCCTATGGGCAGTTGCTGAGGTTCCATTCAGTAGCTGAATTCTCTTCATATTGCACCTCCGTCCTCTCGCTGTCACACAATGCCAGCAATACAAAATATTCTACAAAAAAAAGGGCTTCCGTCTCATTAATACAGACACAACAAATCAAATCAGGAGCACAAAGCCCGAATGGCGATGAGGGGAAATGAACGGTAACACACACACCAAAAAAATGCCATTTCTGGATATACACAAGGGCAGCACGTGTGGACATCAGCGACAACAAAATATCCAAAGAGGAACAATATCTACAAGCAGGTGGGATCCTTTTTTTCCTCTCTCCCTCATTCCAGCATTTTCCCGCTCCGGCGTTTGGTCCCAAAGCAGGCGGGGAAAGGAGGACGGTCTCGAGTCAAAGGGGTGGGGCCAAAGAGCAAGGATTCGGGGGAAGGGAGGTAGAAAGCGAGGATAGTCCGGCTTCTCTCGGCTCCGTCTGTTCAATCGTGTGAATGTGAAGGTGTAAAGGTCACCTCAAAAATAAGAAGAAACATTCAAATAAAAACAACGCTCTCATATGTTTTTGGTCCGTGTACCTTCCCGTTTATTCTATTTCCAATTCCGAAACGCTAAATCTACATTTATTTTTTAATATATATATATATATGGCAGATTTGATCCAAGTTATCACAAAACGTTGCGTTGCCGTGAGTTCCCGGCGCGAAGACAAAAGCTGCCTTTGCTCCTACCAAGAATAAGGTGTGTAAAACTGCACTGTGTAGGGTGGGAAGCAACATGAAGGTGTTGTGTTTCTTTGCTGTATTGTAACCAGCATAAAGATCTTTGCTCCTACCAAGAATAAGGTGTGTAAAACTGCACTGTGTAGGGTGGGAAGCAACATGAAGGTGTTGTGTTTCTTTGCTGTATTGTAACCAGCATAAAGATCTTTGCTCCTACCAAGAATAAGGTGTGTAAAACTGCACTGTGTAGGGTGGGAAGCAACATGAAGGTGTTGTGTTTCTTTGCTGTATTGTAACCAGCATAAAGATCTTTGCTCCTACCAAGAATAAGGTGTGTAAAACTGCACTGTGTAGGGTGGGAAGCAACATGAAGGTGTTATGTTTCTTTGCTGTATTGTAACCAGCATAAAGATCTTTGCTCCTACCAAGAATAAGGTGTGTAAAACTGCACTGTGTAGGGTGGGAAGCAACATGAAGGTGTTGTGTTTCTTTGCTGTATTGTAACCAGCATAAAGATCTTTGCTCCTACCAAGAATAAGGTGTTTAAAACTGCACTGTGTAGGGTGGGAAGCAACATGAAGGTGTTGTGTTTCTTTGCTGTATTGTAACCAGCATAAAGATCTTTGCTCCTACCAAGAATAAGGTGTGTAAAACTGCACTGTGTAGGGTGGGAAGCAACATGAAGGTGTTATGTTTCTTTGCTGTATTGTAACCAGCATAAAGATCTTTGCTCCTACCAAGAATAAGGTGTGTAAAACTGCACTGTGTAGGGTGGGAAGCAACATGAAGGTGTTGTGTTTCTTTGCTGTATTGTAACCAGCATAAAGATCTTTGCTCCTACCAAGAATAAGGTGTTTAAAACTGCACTGTGTAGGGTGGGAAGCAACATGAAGGTGTTGTGTTTCTTTGCTGTATTGTAACCAGCATAAAGATCTTGTCTTTGACCCGACAACTGCAAAGCAGAGAGGAAGCGGGACCAGACTCCCCTCCAGGCGACCTTTTCTGTGAACTGTTTTTTCTCAAAGGCGATGTTTGTTTACGACCACCTGCCTTAGAAACAGCTGCTGCCACGTAATCAGGGAAAGTCCAAATAAAAGAGGAGGCGTACAATCTTTCGGCCATGAATTGATTTACGTGGACCCCGACTTAAACAAGTTGAGAAACTTATTGGGGTGTTACCATTTAGTGGTCAATTGTACAAAATATGTACTGTACTGTGCAATCTAAAAATAAAACTTTCAATCAATCAATCGTCAGAGCGTGGTGAGACTGTACAAAGAGTACAGTCCAGACATCTCTACTCAATTGAGTCAAATTTTAATTCTGTTTCTCTTTAATTCCTTGCTTCTTGTCTTGTTTAATAGATGTCATCAGTGTTTGAACCTGACATCTTCAAAAAAAAGGGTTGATTTTCATTGAAATATTTCCATGAAATTGGATTTCGTGCTGTTTTGCTTTGATGTATTGGAATTTTTCCAGATAAAAGCAAAAAAAAAAAAAAAAAGTGCTAAAATTCATGGTTATGTGTGATGACGAATGGAACCGAAAGCAGTATTTCAGCCTTTCATTTGTGTTTAGCATGTTTTTAGAATAACGCTGACATCTTTGTTCAGCAGGATGTATAATTAAATAGTTGCCCAACTTACATACTCAGTGGCCTAGTAGCCTGAGATTGGTAGGTTGTGAGTTGAAACCCCGGCAGAGTCATACCAAACACTATTAGAAATGGGACTCTTGACCTCCCTGCTTGGCACTCAGCATCAAGGCTTGGGATTGGGGGTTAAATCACCAAAAATGATTCCCGGACGCGGCCACCGCTGCTGCTCACTGCTCCCCTCACCTCCCAGGGGGTGATCAAGGTTGATGGGTCAAATGCAGAGAATAACTTTGCCACACCTAGTGTGTGTGTGTGTGTGTGTGTGTGTGACAATCATTGGAACTTGAGTTTTGTTTTAGAAATGAAAATAGAAAGAATGGGACTCCTGCTGAACATGCTATGTTAGCATTGTGCTAAAAACAAGGGAAAGGCTAAAATACTGCTTCCGGTTCAATTTGTCATCACACAGATAACAACGCATTTTTGCACATTTTTGCGTTTATCTGGAAAAATACAACTCCATAGAAGGAAAACAGCACCAAATCCAATTTTATGGCAATAATTGAATGAAAATCAACCCCTTTTTGTTTGTTTGAAAATCTGCCATACGTAATAAACATCGAAAAACGGCTCTAATTTTATTTTTTGATTTGTGTTTCAGAATTGGAAAAAAAAAAAAATGAACAGAAGGTACACGGAACTGTTTTTGCTGGGTCAGCGTATTTTTGGGTCATTGAATATTCCATCTATGAATAGAAATAGAACTAGAATAGGGATCCATTATTCATTTTTTTGGGATTATTAAGTTAACCTAAAATGTGACTTATTTTATTTTTGTGGAAAATATTGGACACAATGTGTCGACAAGCTTGTGATATGCGGTGCAGTATTATTTAAAAAAAAAAAAGAGTTTATTTTTTATTTATCAATCAATCAATGATTATTTATATAGCCCTAAATCACTAGTATCTCAAAGGGCTGCACAAACCACAACACAGTTGTGATGATTATGTACATGAGGGATTTATAATCACTACTATGTTGGAATTCTTATTAATAATGATACTGTTGTTGAAATTATTCATTTTTCTTTTGACTACTTTTGGATTGTTTTGTGTCATGTTTGTGTGTCCTCTCAATTGCTAGTCTGAATGTCGCTGGGTCGGATTTGGTTTTGGAATTTGAATTGTATTATTATGGTATTATTGAGTATTAGTTTGATGGACTGATTAATAATAAAAAAAAAATAATAATAATAATAATTAAAAATTACAAATAGAAAGACAAACAATCCCCCCAAAAAATAGCGATCAAAAAAATCTGCATTTTATTACGAAATACTACAAAGTTTTCTTTTTTTTCATGTTGAAAAGCAGTAACTCCCCCCAAAATCACGAATCAGCAGAAAAAAACGCACCAAAAACCGATCCAAAAGCTGACGTTTCTTGACGAAAAAACAATGTGGTGATAATAATAAAACTAAGAATGTGACAATAAACGCAAATAATGCCAAACTCCCGATGATTAGTGTCAAGGTTTTTAAATGACAATTAAAAAGCGCTATCTTATGTTTTTAGCCCCTTCCTGCTGCGTCAGCGTTAAAAAGGCAAAGGGACATTTCATCCAGTGCTTGTCTTGCATGTCAAACTGGGGTCACTGCCCTGTTGTGTCAGGAAATGGATCTTTTGGATGCGTTCATTTGTGCTTCAAAAAGACATACAAAGAAATTACTGAACCACTTCTTTCCCATTAAATTAATGGATTTTAACATCGATTAAAATGTGTAAATTTGGAAAAATGTTGTTATAGCCCTCATTTTAGCCAAACCCTGGATTTCGGAGGGTTTTGGTCACCAAAAGTAAGAAGTAAACTCAGTGATTAATCACAACAATTATTGCATGAGGCATGTACAAACGTGCACTAATCAAAAAATTGATTTTGTTCCAGTGATCCGGTCCATGCGTGGAGTTTCTAACATTTTTAAATAAATACAACAAAAACTAATGTCGTGCATTTAAATAAGAAATATTGTTTTTTTATGACATTCTGACAATAAATTGCATTTGTATCCAAATATTTGGCTCTTTTCTAAATTACCCTAAATATTGTAAGCAAATCATAATCTGTGCTTAATCCTAATTAATCCAAATTGTAAAGTGTGATAAATCATATTTTTAAAATTGTAAAAAATGACAGAAGTTAAAAAAAAAAACATCCGTTTTTGGTCCATTTTTATTGTTTCTGCTTATTTCTGATCTTTTATTTTTGCCATATGAAAGATCAAATCTAGATCTAGTTAATGCTTTTTGACGTGAACCTCCCACCATCCCCCAAAAGAATGAAAAAAAAAATGTTTTCAAAATAAAATTGAGGTAAACCAGTTGTTTTTTTCCCCATTCTAACAATAAAATTGCATTTGTGTCCAAATATTGGGCTCTTTTATAAATTAAATGAACATTTTGCGAGCAAGTAATAATTTCTAATTAATCAAAATTAATCCAAATTCAAATGGGCAGGACTATTCTTTCCTTAGTTTTTATTTTTTTCTGTGTTTTAGTTCACTTCCTTTCTTGTGCTCTTCCTGTTCTGTTTTTTAACATATATTTTTTTGTATTTCAAATTAAAAAGAAAATGAATTGCATTTGCCTCCAAATATCGGGCTATTTAGTAAATTAATTTCACCTCAACAAGCGACTACAAATCTGTGATTCATCACGAGTAATTCCAATTCTAAAGTGTGATTAATCTGATTGAAATGTGTTTTATTTTGACAGCACTAAAAGCAAAATCTGGTTTTGGTCCATTTTTTCCTTTTCACTGGTTTTTGTTTTTGCTATATGAATGATAATATCTAGATTTAGATATTGCTTTTTGACGTGAATAAACCCCCTGCTGTGTTTTTCAATTTTAAAATTTTTTTTTTTGTATTCCAAATTAAAATTAAGATAACCCATTTTTTTTGCAATTGCCATTCTGAAAATAAATTGCATTTGTATCCAAATATTGGGCTATTTTGTAAATTAATTTCACCTCAACAAGCGACTAACAATCTGTGATTAATCAGGATTAATTCCCATTCTAAAGTGTGATTAATCTGATTGAAATGTGTTTTATTATGACAGCACTAAAAAAAATAATCTGGTTTTGGTCCATTTTTTCATTTCTGCTGATTGATGATTTTTGTTTTTTTCTATATGAATCAGAATATTTAGAAATAGTTATTGTGTTTTGACATGAAAAAAAAACCCTGTTCTGTTTAATATTTTTTTTTTGTATTTGAAATTAAACTGAAAATAATATTGGGTTATTTTGTTCAATGAATTTCACCGATACAAAATCCGTGATTCATCACGAGTAATTCCAATTCTAAAGTTTGATTAATTGACAGCACAAAAAAAAAAAAAAAAAAAATCTGGTTTTGGTCTATTTTTTCATTTTCCTTGACTTTTGTTTTTGCTAAATTAATGATATTATCTGGATCCAGATATTGCTTTTTGACGTGGAAAAAAACTCTATTCTGTTTTTTTTTTATTATTTCAAATTGAAATGAAGGTAAAGCATTTTTTCTTGCAATTCCCATTCTAAAAATAATCTACATTTGTTTCCAAATATTGGGCTATTTTGTAAATCAATTTAAACTAAGTAATCATGAGTTATCCAAATTATTGCTTTTTGATGCAAAAAAACTAAACCTTTGTTTTTCCAATACTTTTTTGTATTTCAATTCAAATGAAATGAATCAATTCTTTTTGTTGTTGTTTCATTCTTTTTTTTTCCAATTGCCATTCATTAAAAGGCAGGTTTTACTGACCGAAAGAGACGCTGACCCCTGCTGTGACACGTAACACCTGGCTTTTGCTAGCTACATTGAAGCGGGTTTTGCCTGACTTTCATCTGAGTTGAGTCCGTGTAGTTTTCCCCTTCCTGTTCCGCTCACCCAACTCTTATTGTGGTGAGGCCTCGGTCCGTTTCACAGCGTCGTCCATAGTTCAATAGTGTCGGCTGAAGTCTCGTCCACGGTGTCTCTCTCTCTCTCTCTCGCTCGGCCTGCCTTATCTGCTGAGGAGGTGATGTTGCTTTGTGTTTGGTTATGAGTGCTTCTCCTAATCGCGTACTTTGGCAGTGTAATACAAAGGTTTGGATTCTGTTGCTTTTTTTTCGTGTTCTTCATCTTTGAATTCATTTGGGTTCAGAGAGGTGAGTCCGGCGTCGATTTTTTTTCTTCTTGGCTCGCTAGCAAGGTAGTTAGCAGTTTAAAACTTTCTCTTGTTTTAGACTATTTGGACTTGTCTTTGTTTTTTGTTTTTTTTGTCTTTCTCTCCCCTTTTAAAGCCAGAAAAAAGTAGAAGAGATGCTTGGTAACTACTAAGTTGAGTTTGGTGAGGAGGTAATTGCATCGCAGTCCTGGTAACGGAACCAGGTACTGTTATCACTGGTGCGTAATTAAAAGGGACTTGAAGTGCTAATTGGTCCTGTGTCCCCCCGTGGAGGATCTTGTCTCGCCACAGCTCTTATCTTCATTGACCGTGCTTTCGTCTTAGTGGAGTTCTGGGCCAACATGTCACTTCTCACTTACACCACGACACTCAAACCAGGGATGGGGGACAGCCAGGGGTAACCGTTTTTTGTCAGAAAAAATGGGGGAAAAGGGGCCAATGTGCGACGAAGATTCCTCAGTTTGGTTTTGCGCGGAGGGCGGCGGAGGGGGTCAGCGGGACGTGGCGTCCAGCAGGGCGGGTGTTGCCGGGGTGGTGGAGCGCGAGGCACTGCTTGAACTGCTCTCCTTGGGGCTGGCCGACATGCTCCCGCCGCCGCCGCCGGCCGCCATCTGGCCCGCCGCCAGCGAGAGCGGACCCGGGGCGGCGCCCTCCGAGTGAGTCGGGGGCGCCCCGGCGGACGAGGACGGGACGGCGCTGGCCCCCGGCATACCCTGCAGGCCCTGACCGCAGACGTGGTGGTGCCTCTCCCAGTCTTTGTGTTGGCAGAAGGATCCGCAGTAGCGGGCCGTGTTGCAGCCGCTGCAGGTCTCGCTGGCTTTCCTCCCGCAGTTCCAGCAGCTCTGGTGAGACAGTGGGAAGACCATAAAAAAATAAGTCTCTTTTTGGTTCCTGACACATGTTTGGTCTCCTCCTAAAACCGTCCCAAGTCTGCTCTGGCTGGAGTCACCGGCAGGTGGTGGTCATCTGCTCTGGAATGGCCTCAGTCAGATTTAAGTTGCTCCAGTGTCAAAAGATGCGAAAGTCCTGATCGTTTGGTCCGCACATTTTACCGGCGATGCTAACGCAGCTATTCGGCCATGCTATGGCTATGAATAGCGTCAATAGCTTCAGTTTCTTCTTCAGTATTTTCATACTCCAACCATCTGTTTCAATACATGTGTAATCTGTTGAATCGCTTAAGTCGCTGAAATCCGAGTTTGAATCCGAGCTAATGTCGCTATATCTTGCTGTGGTATTCCCATTGTTTGTTTACATTGGCAGCACTGTGTGACGTCACAGGGAAATGGCCAGTGTCTTCGCAGAGGGCGAAAATAAGGCACTTTAAAGCTTTATTTAGGGATATTCTGAGACTGGTAAAATTTTGAAAAAAAATGTCAAAAAGTACAACAAGCCACTAGGAACTGATTTCTATTGTTTTTAACCCGTTTGAAATTGTGATAATGTTCCCCTTTAAAAATCCCACTCTTTATACTAAACATGCTTCACTGATGAGAGTATTTGGCAAGCACTGTTTTGTCCTGCTCATTTCCTTCTTTGTTAAAGTACCACTGATAGTCACACACACACTAGGTGTGGGGAAATTACCCTCTGCGTTTGACCCATCCCCTTTTTCCACCCGCTGGGAGGTGAGGGGAGCAATGAGCAGCAGCAGTGGCCGCGCTCGGGAATCATTTTGGTGTTTTAACCCCCAATTCCAACCCTTGATGCTGAGTGCCAAGCAGGGAGGGGAGGGGTCCCATTTTTATAGTCTTTAGTATGACTCGGCTGGGGTTTGAACTCACGACTTGCCGATCTCAGGGCGGACACTCAAGCCACAAGGCCACTGAGCAGGATTTACATTTTTTAAATATATATTTTATATTTGATCAATCCAGGACTGCAAGCTAATAAATGCTAACATGCGATTTAGGCGAGCTGTGTGAACATATTGCATCATTATGCCTTAAGTCTGATTAGCGCCGCCCTAGTGGCTCCCTGAAGCTTTTTAAAAGATGCGAGAAAATGGAAAAAGATGAAAAAAATATATATTTTTTGTTTTACTATGGTTTCTGTTGGAGGACAAACATGACACACACCTTCTTAATTGTTAGAAATCCCACTCTTTATACTAAACATGCTTCACTGAAGAGAGTATTCAGCAAGCACCGTTTGGTCCTCATTTCCTTCTTTGTCTCATTTTGTCCCCCAAACATTTTATGCTGTGCGTGAATGCTTGTTGAGCTTCGTTGATTTTATTGATTCGCCGGAGTGTTTATCAGGCATATTCAAAGTTAAAGTATTTGGCAAGCACTATTTTGTCCCTACTCATTTCCTTCTTTGTCTCATTTTGTCCAACAAACATTTTATGCTGTGCGTGAATGCTTGTTGAGCTTCGTTGATTTTATTGATTCGCCGGAGTGTTTATCAGGCATATTTAATGTTAAAGTATTTGGCAAGCACTATTTTGTCCCTACTCATTTCCTTCTTTGTCTCATTTTGTCCACCAAATGTTTTATGCTGTGCGTGAATGCTTGTTGAGCTTTGTGGATTTTATTGAGTCACCGCAGTGCTTATCAGGCTTATTTAAAGTTAAGGTACCCCTGATAGTCACTCACACACACACACACACACTAGATGTGGTGAAATTACCCTCTGTATTTGACCCATCCCCTTGGTCCACCCCCTGGGAGGTGAGGGGAGCAGTGAGCAGCAGCGGTGGCCATGCTCGGGAATCATTTTTGGTGTTTTAATAATCTTTGGTACGACTCGGCCGATTTGATTTCACGACTTAACGATCTCAGAGCGGACACTCTAACCACAAGGCCACTGAGCAGGTTTACCAATTTCTTTCTTTGTCTCGTTTTGTCCACCAAATGTTTTATGCTGTGTGTGAATGCAAAAAAGGTGAACTTTGTTGATTTTATTGATTCGCTGGAGTGATAATCAGGCATATTTGGTCAAACCATGACTGCAAACTAATCGGTGCTAAGATGCTATTTAGGCTAGCTGTATGTACGTATTGCATCATCATGCCTCGTTTGTAGGTATATTTGAGCTCATTTTATTCCCTTTACTTATATCCTTTGTTCATTTCATTAATATTTGCATGTCTCATGACACATTATCTGTGTGTGTAATATTGGCTGCATTTCTCATAATTGTTTGTGTGCCATGTTGTTCCAGACCACAGCAAATTTTACCCAGCTTGCACAGACCATTCTAAATACATTGTAAGAAGACATCTATACCTTTGGTCATTCTGAGCCAGTCAATTCCAGAAGTTATGTCATCCTGTGAGAAGCCTCCGTTTTACTAATGTTTTCCAACGTTGCCAAAAATGTGTAGAATAAAAATAAAAATAAAACATTTCTGTCAACAAAGATTTGTATCCGCCTTTGATAGTAGGCTAATATAGCTAATATAGACACTTACATCATGTTTTGCCTTCATTATAAGACTTATATAAGGCTTTTGATTTTTTGCGGCTCCAAACAGATTTTCTTTTTTGTATTTTTGGTCCAATATGGCTCTTTCAACATTTTGGTTTGCCGAGCCTTGACTTAAGGGGCCCCTCTAGTGCTCACAACGTTGGCCATGACGACCACTGATGACAGGTCCTCTGTATTTTTAAAGTGGCAAATAGAAGAGGATATGACTTTTGTCCAGGACAGCATTATGTGGGAGATCAGGCTCAGGCAATTATTTTTAGGCAAATTTAGAGAAAAATATGTGTCTGGGGGCCGGTACATCTATTCTTAGGATAGATAATATTTAATGTCTGATTGAATGCTAAAAACATTGTGACAGACTGCTTTAAAAAATAGAACGGAATTTAGCATTTTTTTTAACTGAATGAGACACCCAGAATGTACATGGAAATAAAGAATGAACGATATTAACTATGAAGGATAAAACACTGAATATTGACAACATATGAACGTTACACCCTTTCTCGGTCGACATACCGTATTTCCTTGAATTGCCGCCGGGTATATAGTATGCACCTGCCTAGAATTACTGCCAGTTCAAACTCCTTTCGCAAAATAATTAGCGCATGCTTAGCATTACCGCCGGCTCAGGATTAACACCAGGTTAAACTCGTTTCGCAAAATATTATTTTTATTAGCACATGTCTAGAATTTCCACCTTCGTCAAACTCGTTTCGCAAAATAATTAGCTTATGCCTAGAATTTCCCCCGGGTCAAACTCGTCACGTCACGAGTGACACTTCACCTGTCATCATTTTCAAAATGGAGGAGGCTGATTTCAATCATTTGAAATCGCATAAAGGGAAGAAGATTAAGAGCTATTCGGTAGGTTTTAAGGTCCAAGCTATTGAATATGCTAAAAAGTTAATATACCGTAGCTGCGTGTGTCAAATATGAGTCATTAAATGACTCCCGCCTCCTGGTGGTAGAGGGCGCTAGTGATCCTTCTTGCGACTACTCGGCTGCAGAAGAAGTGACAACAAGCAGCAAGAGTGAGCAGCACGTGTTTATTTTTTCCTCTCACTTGCACTTTTAACATGGAGGATTACATATCTAAAATGAGACAGTTTTCTAAACTGGACTTTCAATCAAAGCAGGAGGTAATAAAGGAAGATCTCCATCGAGACAGAGAGACTTTTAAAACTGAAGAAAGATAAGGAAGACTTCTATAAACAAGTTATCTGTCGCGATCCGCCTCCCGGATCGGACATAGTTTTGTTCTCGAGTCCTTTTTGCGTATCTTTTGGTTATTTTTGGACTCTTCCGATCCCTTTGTTTGAGCACTTCCTTGTTTGTATTTATCACCATGGCGACTTCATTTGCTCCACCTGCACTGACTTTCTGACGCACACCTGTTTTTGATTATTGTTTTAGTATTTAGTATTTATTCTCAGCCAAAGACAGATCTACACCATAATTCTAAGCCAAAGACAGATCTACACCATAATTCTAAGCCAAAGACAGATCTACACCACAATTCTAAGCCAAAGACAGATCTACACCACATTTCTTAGCCTAAGACAGATCTACACCACAATTCTTAGCCAAAGACAGATCTACACCACAATTCTTAGCCAAAGACAGATCTACACCACAATTCTTAGCCAAAGACAGATCTACACCACAATTCTAAGCCAAAGACAGATCTACACCACAATTCTTAGCCAAAGACAGATCTACACCACAAATCTTAGCCAAAGACAGATCTACACCACAATTCTTAGCCAAAGACAGATCTACACCACAATTCTTAGCCAAAGACAGATCTACACCACATTTCTTAGCCAAAGACAGATCTACACCACAATTCTTAGCCAAAGACAGATCTACACCACATTTCTTAGCCAAAGACAGATCTACACCACAATTCTTAGCCAAAGACAGATCTACACCACAATTCTTAGCCAAAGACAGATCTACACCACAATTCTTAGCCAAAGACAGATCTACACCACAATTCTTAGCCAAAGACAGATCTACACCACAAATCTTAGCCTAAGACAGATCTACACCACAATTCTTAGCCTAAGACAGATCTACACCACAATTCTTAGCCAAAGACAGATCTACACCACAAATCTTAGCCAAAGACAGATCTACACCACAATTCTCAGCCAAAGACAGATCTACACCACAAATCTTAGCCTAAGACAGATCTACACCACAAATCTTAGCCTAAGACAGATCTACACCACAATTCTCAGCCAAAGACAGATCTACACCACATTTCTTAGCCAAAGACAGATCTACACCACAATTCTTAGCCAAAGACAGATCTACACCACAATTCTTAGCCAAAGACAGATCTACACCACAATTCTTAGCCAAAGACAGATCTACACCACATTTCTTAGCCAAAGACAGATCTACACCACAATTCTAAGCCAAAGACAGATCTACACCACAATTCTAAGCCAAAGACAGATCTACACCACAATTCTTAACCAAAGACAGATCTACACCACAATTCTTAGCCAAAGACAGATCTACACCACAATTCTTAGCCAAAGACAGATCTACACCACAATTCTTAGCCAAAGACAGATCTACACCACAATTCTTAGCCAAAGACAGATCTACACCACAATTCTTAGCCAAAGACAGATCTACACCACATTTCTTAGCCAAAGACAGATCTACACCACATTTCTTAGCCAAAGACAGATCTACACCACAATTCTAAGCCAAAGACAGATCTACACCACAATTCTTAGCCAAAGACAGATCTACACCACAATTCTTAGCCAAAGACAGATCTACACCACAATTCTTAGCCAAAGACAGATCTACACCACAATTCTTAGCCAAAGACAGATCTACACCACAATTTTTAGCCTAAGACAGATCTACACCACAATTCTTAGCCAAAGACAGATCTACACCACAAATCTTAGCCAAAGACAGATCTACACCACAATTCTTAGCCTAAGACAGATCTACACCACAATTCTTAGCCTAAGACAGATCTACACCACAATTCTTAGCCTAAGACAGATCTACACCACAATTCTTAGCCTAAGACAGATCTACACCACAATTCTTAGCCTAAGACAGATCTACACCACATTTCTTAGCCAAAGACAGATCTACACCACAATTCTTAGCCTAAGACAGATCTACACCACAATTCTTAGCCTAAGACAGATAATAGCAAGTTGTCTCAGAAATGAGGACATTTGAAGAGAAATTGTGGAAAAGAGCAAAGCAAAGGTGTGGTTGTCTGTGATACTCACTTCACTGGAGTCCTCCTGTTGGTTGATGACAGTAAGCGCGTCCTCAGAGGCTTGCCTCTTGGCCTCGGCCAGCGCCCTCTCCATCTTCGAGCGTTCCGCCGAAATCATCTCATGAGCTTTCCTCTCGGCGTCTGACACGGCCTTCTGCAGCTCCGACATGGCCTGTCGCTTCACTTCATTCACGGCTTCTTCTGAGGGCGGAAAAAGGGAGGGAAACCTTAGTTCTGTCATCACTTATTCAAGCCCGTTAAGCTGCTTCTTTGTCGTATCTCGGCGAGCAGATGCACGCCATCCAAGATTTAAAAGTTTATGCCAAGAAATGGGAAGCCGCCAGACTTGGGCGGTGAGTTCCAACACAATCTGGTGCGGGGAACAGCAGATGCCTCCCGAGTTTTGTCACCAGCTTGGTTGTTCACCCGCCATCATGGGATTCCCTTTCCCGCCTGATTGTCCGTCTGTCACCTGGATGCTTCAGTCACTGAGCAACCTGGACCAACTCCAAATTATTCAGGATGTCTGTCTTTATTCAAATGTTCCAAAAATGTAGTATTTTTTGAGGATTTCGCAAAGGAGGCATTTTTTGTTTTACAGCAAGCTGGTACAGTTTTATTGACGCTGGACTGGTTTGAGGTACAGCCTTTCTAGATCATGGTTACAGAAACCTGTTAGGGGAAATCGTTAGTCCTGATCTCAACACACTTGGGATGAATTAGGATGTAAAGTACAAACCCCGTTTCCATATGAGTTGGGAAATGGTGTTAGATGTAAATATAAACAGAATACAATGATTTGCAAATCCTTTTCAAGCCATATTCAGTTGAATATGCTACAAAGACAACATATTTCATGTTCAAACTCATAAAATTAATTTTTTTTTTTGCAAATAATGATTTACTTAGAATCTCATGGCTGCAACACGTGCCAAAGTAGTTGGGAAAGGGCATGTTCACCACTGTGTTACATCACATTTTCTTTTAACAACACCCAATGAACGTTTGGGAACTGAGGAAACTAATTGTTGAAGCTTTGAAAGTGGAATTCTTTCCCATTCTTGTTTTATGTAGAGCTTCAGTCCTTCAACAGTCCGGGGTCTCTCTTCATAATGCGCCACACATTTTCGATGGGAGACAGGTCTGGACTGCAGACGGGCCAGGAAAGTACCCACACTCATTTTTTACATAGCCACGTTGTTGTAACACTTGTCTTGTTGAAATAAGCAGGGGCGTCCATGATAATGTTGCTTGGATGACAACAAATGTTGCTCCAAAACCTGTATGGACCTTTCAACATTAATGGTGCCTTCACAGATGTGTAAGTTACCCATGCCTTGGGCACTAATACACTCCCATACCATCACACATGCTGGCTTTTACACTTTGCGCCTATAACCATCCAAAAGGTTATTTTCCTCTTTGTTCTGGAGGACACCACGTCCTCTGTTTCCAAATATAATTGGATATGTGGACTCGTCAGACCACAGAACACTCTTCCACTTTGCATCAGTCCATCTTAGATGAGCTCGGGCCCAGCCAAGCTGGCCGCTTTTCAGGATATTGTTGATAAATGGGTTTGGCTTTGCATAGTAGAGTTTTAACTTGCACTTACAGATGTAGCGACAAACTGTAGTTACTGACAGTGGTTTTATGAAGTGTTCCTGAGCCCATGTGGTGATATCCTTTACACACTGATATCAGTTTTTGATGCAGTACCGCCTGAGGGATCAAAGGTCCGTAATATCATCACTTACGTGCAGTGATTTCTCCAGATTCTCTGAACTTTTTGATGATTTTACGGACTGCAGATGGTAAAATCCCTAAATTCCTTGCAATAGCTCGTTGAGAAATGTTGTTCTAAAACTGTTCCACAATTTGCTCACAAATTGGTGACCCTCACCCCATCCTTGTTTGTGAATTACTTAGCATTTCATGGAAGCTGTTTTTATAGCCAATCATGGCACCCACCTGTTCCCAATTAGCCTGCACACCTGTGGGATGTTCCAAATAAGTGTTTGATGAGCATTCCTCAACTTTATCAGTATGTATTGCCACCTTTCCCAACTTCTTTGTCACGTGTTGCTGGCATCAAATTGTAAAGTTAATGATTATTTGCAAAAGAAAACATGTTTATGAGTTTGAACATCAAATATGTTGTCTTTGTAGCATATTCAACTGAATATGGCTTGAAAAGGATTTACAAATCATTGTATTCTGTTTATATTTACATCCAACACAATTTCCCAACTCATATGGAAACAGGGTTTGTAGTTAGGCCAACTTTTCTACGCATTTTGGCCTCTTATCCACACGAAAACTCACATTTTTGGCCAGCGTAAAGAGTTTCACACTTTTGAAATCAATCTTTGTACCTGCGGCGAGTCAACAAGTCCTTTGTTATAATTTGACTTTGGTTTAACAACATCAAGACCGTGTCCATTCAAAAGCCCGTAGAGCTAATTGCCAATTTAGCCTTGCTTCAAACCCTGTCATTGTGACAGATTTTACGGCATTATTTAAACAAAGCACTGTACTTTTTAAGTTTATATTATAACTTTTATTGAAAGATATGATGACTAGAGAACATTATTTCTTTTAAGTTTTGGTCAAGTTATTTCGGTTTAGCTTCTTTTTTAAATAATGCCAAAGCAGCAATGCAGTTTTGAATTGGTTTTAAATCAATGAATATAACAGCATTCATTTGATGATTGAATTTGATACATCAAATCAAACTATATTTATTTATGTATATTTAAAGTGATCTTACCATGAATTTCACCTGAGTGATGAGTAATGAATGAATAGATCGTCAAAATATAATATGGATTCATATTATTTATATAAATATTTTTGATGGATACCACAAAGAGGAGGAAATATTTTAAGAGTATACTTTATTCATAAATGCATGATTATATATTTTTTTTATTTTGAGTATTCATGGATGTAATTTTGTATTATATGTATCCTGTAATTATATACCAAATCAAATACACATAGTATAATATACACTTTAATATATACCCAATTGATATTGATTATTTACGGTCATTATGTATTCTTCCTGCTACCTTTTAAACACACACAATGACATTTTAATTTTTTTATTATTTTGTTTTTAAATGATATACAGATGGTTAGCATTTTTGGTTGTGGTGATTGAAATAAAGGATAAAGTTCAAGTAAAGTTCAAGTATATCAGTGTTTTTTAACCATAAGGCCGCCAAAAAAGTATCTGTTTCTCAACTGTGGTCCGGATGTGCCGCAGCGGGACTCAGTTGTAATACACTTTTCCACCACTTGTGGCAGTAATGACTCAAACAAACAAACAGAAGAAGTCTGGAGTTGAGTCGAGATGTTTCATTTTAAGGAAGAAAAACATGACAAAAGTGGTGAAGATGCAGTTTCATGTGCACTTAAAAGTTATTGACAGACTTTTTCATATGAACTTTGTAAATGTTAAATGAATTCAACTGAATTGTGGTTGTCAAATAAGTCTTTGTTCATACCTACATTTTTACGGTAAATAAAAATCTTTACATAAAGCTTATAAAAAACAATTATACATTATCTATGTATATACACACATATACACATATGTATACATAAATATTATTCATATATATATATATATATTAAGTACTGTATATATATATATATGGTAACACTTTAGTATGGGGAACATATTCACCATTAATTAGTTGCGAATTAACATGCAAAATAGTAAGATATTGGCTCTTAACTAGTAATTATTAGTCATCATTAATCCCTTATTCTGCATGGCCTTACTGTACACTATAGCAGGGGTCGGGAACCTTTTTGCTAGGAATCCAAATATTTTAAAATGTATTTCCGCAAGAGCCATATAATATTTTTTTCAACACTGATCACAACTAAATGTGTGCATTTGAAATAAGACCAACATTTTGAGAGCATAACAGGTCTCTTATTCTTTGTAATAACACTGTTATTCTGAAGCTAACTGTGGAGGGGGCGTGGCCTGCAGCGAAGTGGGGTGTTGCCAGGATCGGCCTCTAAATCAGCGACAGGTGCGTAGACAGCCCACCTGGGCCTTATTATCTAATCACCTGTCGCTCTGTTACAAGCAGCAGCCAGGAGGAGAAATGGGGTTGGGGCTGGAGCCAGAGCGCATGTGAGAACGAAAGAGGAAAAGACAATTGCTGGAAAGAAACAGAGACTTATTGAAAAATAAAAACCATATTGTAACCCTGAAACAGGCTCTCATGTCGGTGCTTGGTGGTCTGAAGAACCCCCAGGAGGGCAAGCCCCACACTAACCAATAATAAATAAATAACTTCTTACCATTAACGCAACTTCTTGAACAGGTGCGGTAGAAAACGGATGGATGGATTAAAAATGCATGAGAATGTTTTATATTTTGAAGTTTTTTTTAAACACTGTGATTACAAGTGGAATTATTGATTACTCATCGTGTTCAGCAATGTCAGCTCAGATTTATCTGAGAGCCAGATGCAGTCATCAAAAGAACCACATCTGGCTCTGGAGCCATAGGTTCCCTACCCCTGAACTATAGTATGGGGAACATAGGCACCAATATTAACTCTAAACCTAACCCAAACCTTAACCCTAAAAAAAACCCCAACCCTAAACAAATAAATCTAAATCCCTAAAATAAGTCTTTGTAACTGAGAAACTGAAAAGACGTTCCCCATACTAAAGTGTTACTATATATATATATATATATATATATATATATTCATATATATACAGTGGGGCAAAAAAGTATTCAGTCAGCCAGCGATTGTGCAAGTTGTCCCACTTCAAATGATGACAGAGGTCTGTCATTTTCATCATAGGTACACTTCAACTGGGAGAGACAGAATGTGGGAAAAAATCCAGGAATTCACATTGTAGGAATTTTAAAGAATTTAATTGTAAATTATGGTGGAAAATAAGTACCTACTGTGAAGCATGGGGGTGGAAACATCATGCTTTGGGGCTGTTTTTCTGCTAAGGGGACAGGACGATTGATCCGTGTTAAGGAAAGAATGAATGGGGCCATGTATCCTGAGATTTGGAGTCAAAACCTCCTTCCATCAGTGAGAGCTTTGAATGCTTGACCAAATACTTATTTTCCACCATCATTTACAAATAAATTCTTTAAAATTCCTACAGTGTGATTTCCTGGATTTTTTTCCACATTCTGTCTCTCACAGTTGAAGTGTACCTATGATGAAAATGACAGACCTCTGTCATCATTTGAAGTGGGAGAACTTGCACAATCGCTGGCTGACTGAATACTTGTTTGCCCCACTGTATATTATATACACATATACATATATACATACATACATATATATACATACATATATATATATATACTGTACATATATATATACACACATTTATGTATATACACACACATATATATATATATATATATATGTATAAAAATGTATATTTAGATTTCACGAGTATATTACTATAAATGAGCCTTAGCACACCTCGTGTGTTACAATTTTGATATAGAAGACTAACAAATGGGGCTACAAACAAAAAACCTTGTTTAGGAACACAATAGTTGTTTACATAGTACAATGGTAAACAACACTTTCTTTAACATAGCAAGAGAACATAGTTCACAAGTTAAAAGGTGAACATTCTTCTACTTTCATCCTACATTGACAAAAAGACTCTGAAGGGCACTGCTGCTGCTGCTGCTGCTGCTGCTGCGACACTCTCCATTTCTGCTTCGACACTCTCCATATCTTCTGCGACACTCTCCATTTCTGCTGCGACACTCCCGCCGGCGGTTTTGGACAAGATCCCGGTCTAGATTTTCTATCTAGACTGCCGGCCCTAAATAGAAACTTCCATCCTTCGTCGCTGTGTAAGAGAAAGCCGTGCTACGTTTCGCCATTATTGCCTTGATATTAATATACGGTGCCGTAATTCTCATAAGACTTTCTCCTTATCGATGAATATGGAAATACTTTTCCCGATTAACATGCAAATCTGGTCTACACGACTGTGATTACAAGATAGGATGAGGAATTCATATCAAGTAATGTATTTGAAATAATTAATAGGCTTCTGAATATTACATTCATGTACTTTCTCTATCCTGCACTTACGAGCACAAATATATATATATATATATATATATATATATATATATATATATATATATATATATAGTCGAGGTTACTGTGGTTCATCTGTTATACAGTGTTCAATATCGGAATATACGTTTGGACACAGAGGCTATTTCATCCCTATTAGCCTGTTTTGCAGATTTCCCTTCTCTTCAGGGGAGTTTTTTGATAAACTCATCTGAAGAGCAGGGAAACCTTTTAAAAAAAACTAACTGTTATAATTCCAGCGGGATTAGCCAAGTCTTGTCACAGACTAGATCCTTTCTCCCCCCCCATAAATCCCAGCCATCTCCCGATGAGAGCAGGCAGCAGCAGGTGTTTGTGTAGAATGAAAAGGTGGAGTGAGATGTGTTACTCACCCTGCTTGTTTTGGAGGTGCTTTAGTGCTGGGGAGAGCGGGATGCTTGTAGTACCTGTTTGAAAAACAACTGCAGTTAAAATACTTTTTTTCCCCCCCTGCAGGTGAAAATGCAGCACGGCTCTTTTTTGTCTTTAGTTCAATAGCAGCGGAATCTTGGCTCCACAGGCTCTACTCTCGTCTTGTGGTGTCAGGGGAATGTCTCTACACTCATTCAGACAAGGATATTCAACAAGATGGAGGCAGAAAGAGAGCAACATGGCATCCGTTAGACCACAAACGCTCAATATTTAACAGGGGTGGGATTCTTTGGACGCCGAGTGATTCCATTCTGATCCTGTTCCTGGAGTGACGATTTGAATAAGAATCTTTTCTCGATTCAAACCGATTCTCGCAATGTATTATTTGGTATATTATTTATAATATTTTTTTTTTCCCAGAACAGGTTAGAAAAGCTCCTTCTGGTTGCATAGAGATGGCTAAAAACATATTTCCCCAAAATATTTTTCCTGCAAATTTTTTTTTATATATATATATATATATATATATATATATATATATATATGTATATATAACAATCAATGTTTACTTATATAACCCTAAATCAGTAGTGTCTCAAAAGGCTATTATATATATATATATATATATATACATGCCTTTCTAGTAAATGAACAGTATCACAGTTTCCTGTGTTTAACAAAGTGCGGTTATCAGTCATGGCTTTACGATAATCTTAGTGTCACATGGTAATACTAACCGGCGGGATTTTCACGGTGGTAAATCATTTATAACGTTAAACGAGACTAATCAGTCAGTTGCCTTTCGAGTAAGTGACCAATATCACAGTTTCCTGTGTTTAACAAAGTCTGGTTATCAATCATTTTTTTATGATAATCTTAATGTGAAACGGCATCGCACACCGGCGGGATTTTTACTGTGGTAAAGTATTATTTAACGTTATTTGAGGCTAATTAGCCAGTTGCCTTGCTAGCAAATGAAGTATATCACTGTTTCCTTAGTTTAGGAAAGTGTGGTTATCAATCATGGTTTTACAATACTTTTAATGTGAAACGGTATTACTAACTAGTGGGTTTTCAGACTGGTAAATCATTAACATTAATCGAGGCTAATCAGCCAGTTGCCTTGCTAGCAAATGAAGTATATCACTGTTTCCTTAGTTTAGGAAAGTGTGGTTATCAATCACGGTTTTACAATACTCTTAATGTGAAACGGTATTACTAACCAGTGGGTTTTCACGCTGGTAAATCATTAACATTAATCGAGGCTAATCAGCCAGTTGCCTTTCTAATAAATGACCAATATCACTGTTTTCTGAGTTTAGGAAAGCGCGGTTATCAATCATGGTTTAAGGATAACCTTAATGTGAAACGGTAATAAAAACCGGCGGGATTTTTACCCTGGTTAATCATTAATACCGTTAACCGTTAATCAAGGCTAATCAGCCAGTAGCCTCTCTAGGACATGAACAATATCGTTGTTGCGTTAGTTTAAGAAAGTGCGGTTGTCAGTCCTTGTTTTACAATAATCCTAATTTGGAACGGTAATACTAACCATCCAGCGGTTGATCTTTAACAGGGTTAATCGTTACATCCCTAGTAGTTACTTGAAACTGTTCTGTGCTGCTGTGGTCCGCCTCGGGCCAGGTGGCTGCATTTTCACTGCAGCTTAACTGCAGTGGCCTTTCATAGACAGGTGGAAGGCATTTAGCCAGAAGGTCACAGAGGGCTGCCAATCCTCCCATCATCATGGATTCAGGACTGTAAGGCCTCTGTTTTCTACCGGCCGCATTACCACCAAGCAGTACTCTTTGGTCTGCAGCAAGGATTTAGAATGGGGGTTAAAAATAGAGATATAACAAGAAATGTGACAGAGCTTCAAAATAAATGTACAACTTGGTGGTAAGAAGGCCATTTCAAAAGGTGAATCTATTGTGTCCGTGCAAGTGTGAGGTTCCTCAGGTTACTGCTGCTTACCAGCTTTTCTCCAGATTTCCTCTGGCAGGTATCCCGATGGAGGTCTGTGTAGAAAGTCTCTGTGGATCTCTGAAAACACACATGTTGACCCAATCAATAATGGACGCAATTATATTCTACACAGAAGAGTACTTCAAATTCCACCAATGGTTCTCATCAGGCGTTGAGCTCCAGTCCGGAGTCAGGACTATTCAACTACCGTATTTCTTTGAATTGCCGCCGGGTATATAGTATGCGCCTGCCTAGAATTACTGCCGGGTCAAACTCCTTTCGCCAAATAATTAGCGCATGCTTAGCATTACCGCCGGCTCAGGATTAACGCCGGGTCAAACTCGTTTCGCTAAATATTATTTTTAATAGCGCATGTCTAGAATTTCCGCCGGGTCAAACTCAATTCGCCAGATAATTAGCATATGCCTAGAATTTCTGCCAGGTCACACTTGTCACATCACGAGTGACACTTCACCTGTCATCATTTACAAAATGGAGGAGGCTGATTTCAATCATTTGAAGTTGCATAAAGGGAAGAAGATTAAGAGCTATTCAGTAGGATTTAAGGTCCAAGCTATTGAATATGCTAAAAAGAACAGTAAGCAGCTATGTTTTATTAATATACCGTAGCTGCGTGTGTCAAATATGAGTCATTAAATGACTCCTGGTGGTAGAGGGCGCTAGTGATCCTTCTTGCGACTACTCGGCTGCAGAAGAAGTGACAACAAGCAGCAAGAGTGTTTATTTTTTCCTCTCGCTTGCACTTTTAACATGGAGGATTACATATCTAAAATAAAACAGTTTTCTAAACTGGACTTTCAATCGAAGCAGGAGGTAATAAAGGAAGATCTCCATCGAGACAGAGAGACTTTTAAAACCGAAGAAAGATAAGGAAGACTTCTATAAACAAGTTATCGATGCTTTTGATCAGAAGGAGTTGCGCATGGACTTCATTTATAAGTAAAGGTAAGACCATAATCACGTTTTTTTTTTTCATTAAATGTGCTTTTCATGATGGTATCCTTACATCACACTCAAATTTTTAAGCGCATGCCTAAATTTACCGCATGCCTTTGGTAAGCGCCGGAGTGAGAAGAGGTTTTAAAATAATTAGCGCCCCGGCGGCAATTCAAGGAAATACAGTACGTTGTGTGAGGGGCCACATTTCCAGAGGCCGGACTATTACGGTCTATTCTCGCCACTCTGCGTTAAACGTACTTATGGGCTACATTCAAACTGTCGGCTAGGATGTACAATTCGGATCTTTGGGTCATATCCGATCTTTTTACCCAAAAAATGCCATTTCTAATGTGAACGCAATCGGACCCGTATGCAGACATGACGTCACACGGAAGTAAAGATGATAGTAATGATAATAAAGATGGGATTAGATTTATATAGCACTTGGTTCTCACTTGTCTGTGAGCACTAATGCTTCAGTAGGTCTCAGTCTGCTCCGAAGAGCATTTGGGTGTGCAGTCCGACTCAGGGGCGGTGAAAAATTAAAGGCAGTTCCTAAAACATTATTTTTGCCTCTTTTCTGCGTATTTGTCAAGTATTCATTTTGCAACTGTCTATTTTGGCGAAGAATCATGCCGCTAATCGCTTTTTGCTGACGTATGGGTCGGATGAAGACGACCTGAGCCTCTCAGACTGCAGTCGCGTTCGATACATATCCCATTTGTATCCACATATCAACGTGTCCTGGGACCCATTTGAAAAACTGTTCTGTTTAAAGAACCACTGACAACATTGAGATTTGAGAAACGTACTTTTTGGACTATTTGGTGCACTTAAAATGTGAAGTGAAGTGAATTATATTTATATAGCGCTTTTCTCTAGTGACTCAAAGCGCTTTACATAGTGAAACCCAATATCCAAGTTATATTTTAAAACAGTGTGGGTGGCACTGGGAGCAGGTGGGTAAAGTGTCTTGCCCAAGGACACAACGGCAGTGACTAGGATGACGGAAGCGGGGATCGAACCTGGAACCCTCGAGTTGCTGGCACGGCCACTCTACCAACGGAGCTATATTGTCGTATAGCTTGACAAAAGACCACCGGTTACACATATGATATTCATTAAAAAAAAAAAAAGTGTCTTGCCCAAGGACGCAACGGCAAGAAGGGGAATCGGGGATCAAACCTGGAACCCTCAAGGTTCTGGCACGGCCATTCTACCGACCGAGCTATACAGCTATACTGCTTAGAGCAGGGGTCAGCAACCTTTTTGAAAGCAAGAGCTACTTCTTGGCTACTGATTCATGCCAAGAGCTACCAGTTTAATACACACTTCAATAAATTGCCAGAAATAGCCAATTTGCTCAATTTACCTTTAATAAATAAATCTACATATATAAAAAAAATGGGCATTTCTGTCTGTCATTCCGTCGTACATTTTTTCCTTTCACTGAAGTTTTTTTGTAGAGAATAAATGATGAAAAAAAACCTTAATTGAACGTTTTAAAAGGGGAGGAAATACGAAAAAAATTAAAATTTTATTTTGAAACATAGTTTATCTCCAATTTCGACTCTTTAAAATTCAAAATTCAACCCCAAAAAAGAAGAGAAAAACTAACTAACTGGAATCTTTTTGAAAAAATTTTAAATAATTGATTTATGGAACATCATTTTTAATATTTCCTGATTAAGATTAATTTTAGAATTTTGATGACATGTTTTAAATAGGTTAAAATCCAATCTGCACTTTGTTAGAATATATAACAAATTGGACCAAGCTATATTTCTAACAAAGACAAATCATTATTTCTTCTAGATTTTACACAACAAAAATGAAAAAAAAAACATTCAAAATACTTTGAAATAAGATTTAAATTTGATTCCACAGATTTCTAGATTTGCCAGAATATTTTTTTTAAATTTTAATCATAATAAGTTTGGAGAAATATTTCACAAATATTCTTTGTCGAAAAAACAGAAGATAAAATGAAGAATTAAATTAAAATGTATTTATTATTCTTTACAATAAAAAAATATATAATACTTGAACATTGATTTAAATTGTCAGGAAAGAAGAGGAAGGAATATAAAAGTCCTAAAATCATTTTTAAAGGTTGTATTTTTTCTCTAAAATTATCTTTCTAAAAGTTATAAGAAGCAAAGTAAAAAAACAAATGAATTTATTTGAACAAGTGAAGAGCAAGTCTTTAAAATATTTTCTTGGATTTTCAAATTCTATTTGAGTTTTGTCTCTCTTAGAATTAAAAATGTCCAGCAAAGCGAGACCAGCTTGCTGGTAAATAAATACATTAAAAAAAATAGAGGCAGCTCACTGGTAAGTGCTGCTATTTGAGCTATTTTTAGAACAGGCCAGCGGGCGACTCATCTGGTCCTTACGGGCGACCTGGTGCCCGCCTTGGTGACCCCTGACTTAGACCTTTAGATTTCCCAATGCTTTAGCAGGTGTGTCTTTAAAGAGCGTATATGTCAAATATAACACATCAGGACCACCTCACTGGTCTTTCTTCCCGTGCCCACCATCCCCTTCCTTGTGTGTGTGTGTCTGCCTACCTGTCTGCCTGCCTGTCTGCCTTTCAGCAGCCGAGGAAGCTCCTTTGGACAGAGTCTCACTGCCGCTAGCTGTGTTGGAGGAGGAGTTGTGGTGAGGAGTAGGAGGAAGAGGAGGAGGAGGAAGGCAGTGCTGTCCGTTGCTCCCACCTTTTTTCATCTCCTCAACGTCGCTGTAGCGCCGTATCCAATGGTTCATCTCCTCTCGGTCGGCCTCCTGGCAGCGTCGCAGCACGGTCAGAGAGCGCCGGGTCTTCTCCACCATGTCCATGATACAGTTGAGCAGCTGACAGGGACACAAATGCCAACATTAGTCCACCCATTTTCCTTCCCTATAGAAACTTGGACAGGTCAGCTTTTTTCTTTCTTAGTGGGATAAATTGCCGTCTGAATTTGGGATTAACTACCACTTTTTTTGGAGGGTTGGATGAAAATTCCCACGGACACACTAACATCTTATAGAACGTCTGCAGCTGCAATGGGAAACCAATTCTGCATATTTTAGGAGCGGTGCGAAAAAAGCAAAACATTTTTAGCACAAAAAAAAAATTATAATATTTTTTAGCACCCCCTAAATTTTTTTAATGCAAAAAAAAATTCAATTCCAATTACAATTTCCAATTCTAATTCGATATATACTTTGAGAATTGATAAAAAATAACAATAATAATAATACAAAAAATAAAAAATAAAAAAACATTTATTTTTAGCAGAGAAAAATTTAAAAAATTTTGCACAAAAAAAATTCCAATTTTTTTAGCACCCCTGAAATATATATATATTTTTTGTGCAAAAAAAAAATCGATTCCAATTCCAAATCGATATATACTTTTGGCGAATTGATTAAAAAAACCCCCAATAATAATAATAACTAGAGCGCAATTTTGAATTTTGGGGTTTGGTTTTTTCATTAGATCGTAATCTCTCAAGTTTGGGGAGTTTTGAAGCATTTTAAGGGGGTCACATTACAGCTCAAATAGGGAAAAATAGCATTTTTGGCGAAAATTTAGTTTTGAAGGGGTTTTTACCAACTTCCTGTTGATTTTTGTCATAGAAGTTTGAATTGGGAAATGTAGGTCTAAGTCAGTCCTACATAGAGGTTGTTGTTTCATGTCTCTACGACATTCCCAACGGAAGTTATAAGCAGTTTGTTTTTTCTTTTTCTTAGAGGGCGCTAGTGCGCAATTTTGATTTTTTGGGGTTTGGTTGCTTAATAAGTTGGGAAAGTTTGCCAGACCGACGTGTTTGTCAAATTTGGTGAGTTTTGAAGCATGCCAAGGGGGTCAAATTAGGGTGCGAAGGTGCGGAATAATAATAAAGAAAAAAACAATTATAATAATAATAAAACCTTACAGTTTCAATAGGCGGACCCTTATAATAAAAAAAAATAAAAAATAAAAAATATTATGGGGATTTAAAAAAAAAGCTATCATTGAGATATTCTTATTTTATATTATTGATACAGTTTCTTGTATTAATCTTTGCTTTTCCTGTGTTTAGTTTTGGATTTGTCTTCTCCATTAATTTGTAAATGCCATCCATCCATTTTCAACCGCTTGTCCTTCTAGGGTCGCGGGGGATGGGTGCTTCAGCCTATCTCAGCTGCCTGCGAGCGGAAGGTGGAATACACCCTGGACAAGTCGCCACCCCATCGCAGGGCCAACACAGATAGACAACACTCACATTCACACACTAGGGACCATTTAGTGTTGCCAAATCTACCTATCCCCAGGTGCATGTCTTTGGAGGTGGGAGGGGCCTATCCCCAGGTGCATGTCTTCGGAGGTGGGAGGGGCCTATCCCCAGGTGCATGTCTTTGGAGGTGGGAGGGGCCTATCCCCAGGTGCATGTCTTTGGAGGTGGGAGGGGCCTATCCCCAGGTGCATGTCTTTGGAGGTGGGAGGGGCCTATCCCCAGGTGCATGTCTCTGGAGGTGGGAGGGGCCTATCCCCAGGTGCATGTCTCTGGAGGTGGGGGGTGTCTATCCCCAGGTGCATGTCTTTGGAGGTGGGGGGTGTCTATCCCCAGGTGCATGTCTTTGGAGGTGGGAGGGGCCTATCCCCAGGTGCATGTCTTTGGAGGTGGGAGGGGCCTATCCCCAGGTGCATGTCTTTGGAGGTGGGAGGGGCCTATCCCCAGGTGCCTGTCTTTGGAGGTGGGGGGTGTCTATCCCCAGGTGCATGTCTTTGGAGGTGGGAGGGGCTATCCCCTGGTGCATGTCTTTGGAGGTGGGAGGAGCCTATCTCCAGGTGCATGTCTTTGGAGGTGGGAGGGGCCTATCCCCAGGTGCATGTCTTTGGAGGTGGGAGGGGCCTATCCCCAGGTGCATGTCTTTGGAGGTGGGAGGGGCCTACCCCCAGGTGCCTGTCTTTGGAGGTGGGGGGTGTCCATCCCCAGGTGCATGTCTTTGGAGGTGGGAGGGGCCTATCCCCAGGTGCATGTCTTTGGAGGTGGGAGGGGCCTATCCCCAGGTGCATGTCTTTGGAGGTGGGGGGTGTCTATCCCCAGGTGCATGTTTTTGGAGGCGGGAGGGGCCTATCCCCAGGTGCATGTCTTTGGAGGTGGGAGGGGCCTATCCCCAGGTGCATGTCTTTGGAGGTGGGAGGGGCCTACCCCCAGGTGCATGTCTTTGGAGGTGGGAGGGGCCTATCCCTAGGTGCATTTTTTTTTTTTCAATCCCGAGGCCGGGATTGAACCCAGGACTACACAGGATGATTGTATTGTGAGGCACATGCTTTTTGTAAATACATTTGTAAATATAAATCTCTAAAAAGACAGCAGGAAGGGGAATCTTATGGCCCCGTTCGTCGCGGTTTACCTGACACATGAAACGTGACAAATTGGGCTGGTGGGTGTGGTGGTACACAATCCACTTTCGCCGGCAGTAGAGTGTTGAATACCTCGAAATGTGTTTTGTGGCAATTCCAACTTTGACCACAGCATCAGTTGCTATGTAGAGTGGTGCTTTCTGTCATTTTCAGCAGACTGCAGTGCAAAATGATTAACCCCACACTCTTCCTCTCACGCGAGATTCCCTACTGTACATTGTAAATCTTACATCGGCAGTCATGAGGAGCTTTTGGAATGTGTTAACTGTTTTGAAAAGGTTTTATTATAATCTATATCCCAAATATATGCATCAGGGTTTCCCACACATTCATTTATTTGTGGCGGCCCGCCACGAAAGAATTACGGCCGCTACAAATAAAAAAAACGCTCATAAAAGCAATGGGACTCTGTCTGTGAATGGAGCTTGTAGTTACACATTATATAAATATGTAAATATTATATAAATATGTAAATATTATATAAATATGTATATAAATATGTACATAAAGTGTTGTAATTCTATTCCAACTCCGTGTTCTGTTTGGTCATCGCCGCCGCTGCCTTTGCCCGTCCAAAAGCATTCGCAGTTTTCCGTAGTCGTCCCTCGTCGGCCAGGTAATACAAAGCACACGCTACCTTTTTTTTAATCATATTCACGGGAGCTTGCATTCTCGTTGTCTCTCCTTCGACAAATGGACAAAGTTTTTCGCTAAGTAGAATCACAGCTGACTTAGACATTGGAAAGTTCTCTTGCCGTCTGAGAAGTGTTGTATCCCAAATAGCTGCAATCGCTTTCTCTTAAGGTAGTCATGTGTGATTTATCATACGTTATTTGTGATTGTGATTTATTATACGTTATTTGTGATTGTGATTTATTATACATTATACGTTAATCAATTCATGGCATGGCTATGTTTATTATACGTTAATCAATTCATGGTATGGCTAACCTGGACATTGGAAAGTTCTCTTGCCGTCTGAGAAGTGTTGTATCCCAAATAGCTGCAATCGCTTTCTCTGAAGGTAGTCATGTGTGATTTCCACAACCGTCTGTACAGTCAGGATGACTCGCCTTCATATTTCCAGTGATTAACTCAGAGCTACGAAGCCGCTTTATTATGAAGCTGGCTGTGGCGCGTTCTTTCTGACGTCACTTCCTGTGTGACGTCACTTCTTCTCCGAACTCCGTTTGTAAACGATCAATGAGTCCATCCCAAGCTAAGAGCCGGAGATTCAAGAAATACACGGCGCGCTTACCCGTGTAAAAAATTGTCCAAGGAGGAGTACCTTAAACAATAGTTTAGTGTGGCTGAAACGGGGCTTAGGCTAAATAATTCTTCATTTAAGGAGTTAAACGACTTAGTGTAGACAAAGCCTTAGTGTAGAAGGGGCCTAACTATTGTACACACAATGATTTTTGAAATCTGACATTTTTATCAGTGACCGACCCCTCACATAAAGATCCATCCATCCATCTATCTTCTTCCGCTTATCTGAGGTCGGGTCGCTGGGGCAAGACTTCCCTCTCCCCAGCCACTTGGTCCAGGTCTTCCCGGGGGATCCCAAGGCGTTCCCAGGCCAGCCGGGAGACATAGTCTTCCCAACGTGTCCTGGGTCTTCCCTGTGGCCTCCTACCGGTTGGACGTACCCTAAACACCTCCCTAGGGAGGCGTTCGGGTGGCATCCTGACCAGATGCCCGAACCACCTCATCTGGCTCCTCTCCATGTGGAGGAGCAGCGGCTTTACTTTGAGTTCCTCCCGGATGGCAGAGCTTCTCACCCTATCTCTAAGGGAGAGACCCGCCACACGGCGGAGGAAACTCATTTGGGCCGCTTGTACCCGTGATCTTGTCCTTTCGGTCATGACCCAAAGCTCATGACCATAGGTGAGGATGGGAACGTAGATCGACCGGTAAATTGAGAGCTTTGCCTTCCGGCTAAGCTCCTTCTTCACCAAAACGGATCGGTACAACGTCCGCATTACTGAAGACGCCGCACCGATCCACCTGTCGACCTCACCATCCACTCTTCCCTCACTCGTGAACAAGACTCCGGAGTACTTGAACTCCTCCACTTGGGGCAGGGTCTCCTCCCCAACCCGGAGATGGCACTCCACCCTTTTCCGGGCGAGAACCATGGACTCGGACTTGGAGGTGCTGATTCTCATTCCGGTCGCTTCACACTCGGCTGCGAACCGATCCAGTGAGAGCTGAAAATCTTGGCCAGATGAAGCCATCAGGACCACATCATCTGCAAAAAGCAGAGACCTAATCCTGCAGCCACCAAACCGGAACCCCTCAACGCCTTGACTGCACCAAGAAATTCTGTCCATAAAAGTTATGAACAGAATCGGTGACAAAGGACAGCCTTGGCGGAGTCCAACCCTCACTGGAAACGTGTCCGACTTACTGCCGGCAATGCGGACCAAGCTCTGACACTGATCATACAGGGAGTGGACCGCCACAATCAGACAGTCCGGTACCCCATACTCTCTGAGCACTCCCCACAGGACTTCCCGAGGGACACGATCCAATGCCTTCTCCAAGTCCACAAGGCACATGTAGACTGGTTGGGCAAACTCCCATGCACACTTAAAGCCACTACTAGCGACCACACAGTCTGATAGTTTATATATCAATGATGAAATATTAACATTGCAACACATGACAATACGGCCGCTTTAGTTTGCTAAAATGCAATTTTAAATTTCCCGCGAAGTGTCGTGTTGAAAACGTCGCGGTATGATGACGCGTGCGTTTGACGTCTCGGGTTGTAGCGGACATTATTTTCCAGCCCGATCCAAGCTATAAGTAGTCTGCTTTAATCGCATAATTACACAGTATTCTGGTCTTCTGTGTTGCTGAATCTTTTGCAATTTGTTCAATTAATAATGGAGAAGTCAAAGTAGAAAGATGGAGGTGGGAAGCTTTTAGCCTTTAGCCACACAAACACACGGTGTTTCCTTCTTTAAAATTCCCGAAGGTGAAGCTTTACTATGGATCAGAGCGGTTAAGCGAACATGGATCCCGACTACATGTCGACCGGCAGTTTTCGGTGAGAAAATTGTGGTAATAAAGGTGACTCTTACCGGAGACATCAGCGGAGCTTCAGTCCTGCTGCAGCTGCGTGACTTCCCACAGAGACTCTGGCGTCAACACACCCGTGGCCACACCCCTCCGACTTTCAGGTACTATTTAATCTCACTAAAACACTAGCAACACAATAAGCAGATAAGGGATTTTCCAGAATTTTCCTAGTAAATGTGTCTAATAACATCTGAATCGCTCCCACTGCAATCGCCTTTTTTTTTTCTTCTGGTCCTTCACTCTAAATTTCCTCATCCACGAATCTTTCATCCTCGCTCAAATTAATAGGGAAATTGTCGCTTTCTCGGTCCGAATCGCTCTAGCTGCTGCTGGCCATGATTGTAAACAATGTTCAGATGTGAGGAGCTCCACAACCCGTGACATCACACGCACATCGTCTGCTACTTCCGGTACAGGCAAGGCTTGTTTATTAGCGAGCAAAAGTTGCCAACTTTATCGTGGATGTTCTCTACTAAATCCTTTCAGCAAAAATATGGCAATATGGTGAAATGATGAAGTATGACACATAGAATGGAGCTGCTATCCCCGTTTAAAAAAGAACATCTCATTTCAGTAGGCCTTTAAGGACCATAAAGATACAAAAAAACAAAAATCAGGTTATAAGCAGTTCTGGTCCATTTCCCCTCCCAGGTGTGTAAATAAATAGCATGTATTATATTTACTACACGTGTTCCACTGGGTTACTGGCCATGTGCGAGTTAGTGAATTAGAATTTGCAAGAGCCGGGCGGCCATAATGTAACAGCTGGGCTGCAGATGAGAAAGCCGAGCCCATTCCTTCCACCCTTTGGCTCCGCTCGCTGCCAAACTCCGCAGACGGACGCTCATTTCTCCGCGTTTCCTCGCATTCTGATGTCACTTTCACGGTGTCCGCTGCCTTAAATACGATCGACGTTCCCCGACTATTTCACCCGCGCTCGGACGTCTTCGCCGTTGTTCGCCCGGCTCTGCCTCCCCAGGCGCGGAGCTATATTTATTTCAGTGAAGTGTTTGTAATTTGGCGGGGGTCCAGGCCTGGCCGGTTCCCTCCGTGTCTCAGCTGCTCTGCCCAGCTGGAGCTGCTCTCTGCTGGGTTCCCGAGCTCCATCTGGGGCCCTAATTCTCTGCATGAGTGTGTGCCGTGTGCGTGTCTGGCGTGTGTGTGTGTGTGTGTGCTCCGATGGCTGTGGGCATGTGAACGACATCGGCATTAAAGATGGCAGCCATGCGGATACTTACATTATCCAGGTGCTTCCATTCCTCCGCCCACTCTCGATCTGTTAGACGGTGGTCAATCACTTCCTCTTGCCGGGCCCCGTGCGTCGCTGTAACGGAAAGACAGGGTGTATCAAGTCGGGGTGGACCCCATACTTGCCAACCTTGAGACCTCCGATTTCGGGAGGTGGGGGGTGGGGGCGTGGTTAAGAGGGGACGAGTATAATTCACCAACTCGAGTATTTCATATATTATATATACATGAAACAGGGGGTGCTTACAGACATCAGTCGTTTACCAAGCAAAGGTAACACGCAAGGACATTAACAAATCCGACACGTACGTAGGATTAACCGAAAGAGCTTTTAAAACCAGATGAATAATCACAGGGCCTCCTTTAGAAACCAGACTTTGCGGAATCCTACAGAACTCAGCAAGCACATTTGGAACCTCAAAGAGAATAATGCTGAATATTCAATAGCATGGCAAATTCTTGCATCCAGCACACCTTACAACAGTGGTAATAAAAGATGCAACCTATGCTTAAAAGAGAAACTGTTTATTATATATCATCCAGACCTGTCATCCCTCAACAAGCGCAGTGAAATCATTTCAACATGCCGCCACAGACGGAAACACCTCCCAGGTAACACATGAGCCAATCACCACGCCCCTACGCCTGCCTGTACCCACCCACTCTGTGCCCTATATAAACCATTGTATGTGAATGCTTCCATTAAAATCTCCTGATGATTGAGGGAACCCCTCATGAAACACTTCTGTAGAGATGAAGTAGTCTTGTGATTTTTCCTACACCTACATATATATATATATGTATATATATATATATATATATATATATATATATATATATATATATATATATATATATATATGTAGCACCCCTACTGTAGGATAGCAGGTTAGTACAACAATTTAGATTACTAGGTTCTTGGCCGTATAATTGAGATACTCGAAATGAGACGTTTTGTACGTAGTGGACCACAGAACGGCTGCTGGCAAATTTATTGCACAATAATAAACAACAACACATGAACAGTGTGCTTTTTGAATTGAAAATACCCCAAAAATAAAATAAAATAGAGCTGTTACAAAAATCAAAATAGAAAAAATAGAAGAAATGTCCCTTTTAAATTTGAATTCTACCCGGGTAGTACTGAATTGAACACTGTCTATATTCCTTTGTTGGGAATCCTTAGTTCTTTTGTAATCCGTTATTCCATATTGATTCGGTTCGATACTTGCGACTCTGACGGTAGATCAGTTCAGTAATATGTCACTGCAGAGGGTGGAGACCGATGTAGCTGGCCACACCACATCCAAACGCTCCCTCTCCGCAGACTCTCACTCACTGGGACTGGCTCGCCATCAAACTCAAGTCCAGCTTGGAACCAGACTTCAGGATCACACAAAAAAACCAATCTGCACATAGCGGTACAGAATGTAATCAATTAGAATACTCTTTTTACTCTTAGTTCTCTTCCATATGGTACCATATTAACTTCAATTTTAAATCAATAAACACAGTTACTCATACATATGAATACTGGTCAGTTCACACTGTACTCCATAGAAGTCTGTAAGACTTTAAAAGCAGCATTAAATCATGAAAACTATAGTAGCTTCACTTCTTAATAATTCAATGAATTACATCCATTTAAGGATTTTTACCTTTATATCTTTAAATTATGAACCGTGAAATATAACTTTTTAAACCATCACATAATAAAATAAATGATTATTTAACTGAAATCACATTTTGGTCATCATGTATTATAATGAGTATCATTTTAACTGCATCAATTGAATAAATGAAATGTATCAAGAGTGTCCCTTGAAGCAGCATGACAAGGCTGTTTTAGCAGCATTGGAATGAATGCAGCTCCTCTGCTCCTGCATGACCCTGAACACACTAATATCAAATAATCCTCTCTTTTACACTAAACAAAAATACAATAAAGGCTGTTTTAGCAGCATTGGAATGAATGCAGCTCCTCTGCACCTGCATGACCCTGAACACACTTACATTAAAAAAACCTCTTTTACACTAAACAAAAATACAATAAAGTTATTCAACTGCAACATGCTAACATGTCACAAGACATCATATTACTCCAATTGGTTTTGTACATCTTAATTCTGTGTCTTATCAGATCCTCTCTTTAGCATTACCTAGCATCACCAGTGTGGCTAGGCTAACAGGTTTGCTAACAGCAATGTACTGTAGGCCTCACTCACTAATTAACACTTACTGGAGTTCTCAGCAGCACAAAGCACAGCAATCCAACGCCCACTGGAACCCGGCTCGCTTATGCTGCTTTTCCAACACTCGGTCACAGAAGTAACAAGTATTTTTAACTTTTAAACTTTGTCTTTGTAATACAATGATGACTCGTGTCTTCACTGGGTGACGTTCAGTGAAGAAGTGGCTGGAATAAGAGAGGCGCATGCGCCCTCTACTGGCCAACATGTGAATAACGTGCTGTGTGCATGTATCATTAGTTTAACCCGCTAGTGAACACATGACTTTGACACATCATAAATTAACATTTTAAGTGACCAAAGTGACTTTTGGCACACCATAAATTAGAAATAAACAATACGAGAATATATTAGTGACACTATATTTCCATATGGGTTACACACATATATATATATATATATATATATATATATATATATATATATGAAATACTTGACTTTCAATGAATTCTAGCTATATATATTTATTTTATTATATATACAAATAAAATAAATAGTTGAATTGCAGACGGCACCTATCAAATATACAGTAATAAAAACACAGTTCTACTAACTGTACTGTGCTTGCTGGTTACTAAAAAAATAACAACAACAATTACCTATCGCTTTGTATATAAATATACTTCACTACATTTGAGTAACCTTTGTTCTGCCGTTTGCGTACTGGCGAGAGTCACTTGCCGTCAGGTGCGCAACACCACATGAATCTTTGGCCAATCAAAAAGCAACCCCATAACGCTATAGCCAACATTCACCAGGAGATGGCGACAGACAACATAGAATCACTCTATTGCAGACGGCGTCGCCATGGCTGTAACTTCCTCGTTCTTATGCTTCGTCTCCTTGTGTGTGCATTTTTATTAAAAATCCGTGTATGTTGTAACGTGATTGGGCAGGCAAGCTGTTTATATAACAGGAAAGCGGACGTGAAAACAGGCTGTCCCCACTAATGTCTGCATGGAGCTGGAGGGGCGTGAATTTAGGGGGATTTCCGGGAGAAAATTTCTTTCGGGAGGTTTTCGGGAGAGGCGCTGAATTTCGGGAGTCTCCCGATCCGATATCGGTTTCATGTATCAGCTTCTATCTCAAATCTCGGTGCAAGCGCGTTTTTTTATTATTTCCAGGGGTGTCAAACTCATTTTAGATCGGGGGCCACATGGAGAAATATCTACTCTCAAGTGAGCTGGACAGCTAAAATCACGGCACGATAACTTCAAAATAAAGACAACTTCAGATTGTTTTCTATGTTTAAAGACCTACTGAAAGCCACTACTAGCCACCACGCAGTCTGATAGTTTATATATCAATGATGAAATATTAACATTGCAACACATGACAATACGGCCGCTTTAGTTTACTAAATTGCAATTTTAAATTTAAAGCGAGGTATCCTGTTGAAAATGTCACGGAATGATGACGCGTGCGCGTGACGTTATTGGTTGGAGCGGACATATTAGCCCAGCACCACTCACGGCTAAAAGTTGTCTCTTTTCATCACATAATTACACAGTATTTTGGACATCTGTGTTGCTGAATCTTTTGCTATTTGTTGAATTAATAATGGAGACGTCAAAGAAGAATGCTGTTGGTGGAAAGCGGTGGATTGCAACTGCCTTTAACAACCGAAACACAGCCGGTGTTTGTTTGTTGTGAAGCTTTAACACAGAGCGGTCAAGCGAACATGTTTCTCTACGTCAACCAGCAAGTTTTTGGATGTTTTAGTGCTTCACTCTAACTTTCCTCATCCACAAATCTTTCATCCTCGCTCAAATTAATGGGGAAATCATCGCTTTCTTGGTCCGAATTGTTCTTGCTGCTGGTGGCTATGATTATAAACAATGTTCAGATGTCAGCAGCTCCACAACCCGTGACATCACGTGCACATCGTCTGCTACTTCCGGTACAGGCAAGGCTTTTTTTATTAGCGACCAAAAGTTGCCAACTTTATCGTGGATGTTCTCTACTAAATCCTTTCAACAAAAAATATGGCAATATGGTGAAATGATGAAGTATGACACATAGAATGGAGCTGCTATCCCCGTTTAAATAAGAACATCTCATTTTAGTAGGCCTTTAAATATAGAACAAGCACATTCTGAAAATGTACCAATCATAATGTTGTTAATTAATCAAATAGACCCCCTTTTTAGACCAGTTGATATGCCGTTTCTTTTCTTCTCTCCTCTGCACCCCTCTTCCTTGTGGAGGGGGGGGGAGGGGGGGGCGACACAGGTCCGGTGGCCATGGATGAAGTGCTGGCGGTCCAGAGTCGGGACCCGGGGTGGACCGCTCGTTGGTGTATCGTTTGGGGACATATCTGTGCTAAACCAGTCTCCCCTCGGGATGGTCCTCTGCTGGTCCCATTATGGACTGGACTCTCACTATTATGTTAGATCCACTATGGACTGGACTCTCACACTATTATGTTAGATCCACTATGGACTGGACTCTCACTATTATGTTAGATCCACTATGAACTGGACTCTCACTATTATGTTAGATCCACTATGGACTGGACTCTCACACTATTATGTTAGATCCACTATGGACTGGACTCTCACTATTATGTTAGATCCACTATGGACTGGACTCTCACACTATTATGTTAGATCCACTATGGACTGGACTCTCACTATTATGTTAGATCCACTATGGACTGGACTCTCACTATTATGTTAGATCCACTATGGACTGGACTCTCACTATTATGTTAGATCCACTATGGACTGGACTCTCACTATTATGTTAGATCCACTATGGACTGGACTCTCACTATTATGTTAGATCCACTATGGACTGGACTCTCACACTATTATGTTAGATCCACTATGGACTGGACTCTCACTATTATGTTAGATCCACTATGGACTGGACTCTCACACTATTATGTTAGATCTACTATGGACTGGACTCTCACACTATTATGTTAGATCCACTATGGACTGGACTCTCACACTATTATGTTAGATCCAATATGGACTGGACTCTCACTATTATGTTAGATCCACTATGGACTGGACTCTCACTATTAGATCCACTATGGACTGGACTCCCACTATTATGTTAGATCCACTATGGACTGGACTCTCACTATTATGTTAGATCCACTATGGACTGGACTCTCACACTATTATGTTAGATCCACTATGGACTGGACTCTCACTATTATGTTAGATCCACTATGGACTGGACTCTCACACTATTATGTTAGATCCACTATGGACTGGACTCTCACTATTATGTTAGATCCACTATGGACTGGACTCTCACACTATTATGTTAGATCCACTATGGACTGGACTCTCACTATTATGTTAGATCCACTATGGACTGGACTCTCACACTATTATGTTAGATCTACTATGGACTGGACTCTCACACTATTATGTTAGATCCACTATGGACTGGACTCTCACACTATTATGTTAGATCCAATATGGACTGGACTCTCACTATTATGTTAGATCCACTATGGACTGGACTCTCACTATTATATTAGATCCACTATGGACTGGACTTTCACAAAATTATGCTAGACCCACTCGACATCCATTGCATTTACAGTCCTCTCCAAGGTTTCTCATAGTCATTCAACATTGACATCCCACTGGTTTGTGAGTTTTTCTTTGTCCTTATGTGGGCTCTGAACGGAGGATGTCATTGTGGCTTGTGCAGCCCTTTGAGACCCTTGTGATTTAGGGTTATATATACAAACATTGATTGATTGAATGTTAACATGAAAACAAGAGACATTAATGTGTTTCCCCATCAAGAGACAACACGCACCTATTTAAACTTGTACAAGCGTCCATTCTCCCTTTTCTGTCCACACACTGTCTCTGCTTGTAAGTACTCTGTGATTGTGCGCTGCCGAACATGCTCGTAAAAACCTGCAATGTCACGCCATGACGAGGCGCCGTCAAGCGGGTATAGTACAGTTTTTGATTCATTAGTACCCTGATACTATACCAGTACGGGTATACCCTATAACCCTACATCATAGTTGTACTAATAATGACTAGGAATAAGCAAATATTTCAATAATCATCTGTCCATCCTTGTCTTTCCTACCGCATATCCCGTTGAGGGGCGTGGTGAGCTGGAGCCTAGCCCAGCTGGCTTGGGGCAAAAGGTGTACTAGTCTTATGGACAAAGACTCACATTCGGAGTGGGACGAGTCAACCTCGTGTTGTCTGCACGGACAAAAATATTGGGACACCTGTCCATAGCATGCAGTCAGTTATTTTTGCCAGCTGTGTAAACCCTTGTGTAAAGCTCATATTGTTGTTACTCGGCCAGCGTTTGTGGGTCTGATGGACCCACAAACAGAAAATCAGAGGGTCAAATGTGCGAGAAAATGAGAGCAGATAGTGTTGACAAACAATGTTGCAACCTTGTGTGGGAACCCCAGGTGCAGAAACACCTAAGAAAAATCCCTGTGAGATGCAGCAACTAGCAGAGAAATTCTCCGTGCAACGTTCATATTGTTACTCGGCCAGTGTTTGTGGGTCTGATGGACCCCTTGCATTTTGTGGCTTCTAATGCCTCACAATCAAACACTTTTATGTTAAAATACTGAACAGATGTTTACCTTACACCAAAAAAAAATATCAAACACTTTTATGTTAAAATACTGAACAGATGTTTACCTTATACCAAAAAAAAATATCAAACACTTTTATGTTAAAATACTGAACAGATGTTTACCTTATACCAAAAAACATCTGTTCAGTATTTTAACATGAAAGCGTTTTACCTTATCCCAATAAACATCTGTTCAGTATTTTAACATAAAAGTGTTTGATTGTGAGGCATTAAAAGCCACAAAATGCAAGGGGTCCATTAGACCCACAAACGCCGGTCGAGTAACAACAATAAGAACGTTGCACTGAAAATTTCTCTGCCAGTTTCTGCATCTCAGGGATTCTTGTTCTGTGTTTCTGCACCTGCAGTTCCCACACAAGGTTGCAACATTGTTTGTCAACACTGTCTGCTCTCATTTTGTCGCACGTTTGACCCTCTGATGTTCTGTGTACCTACACTCTGTCCTCCTCCTGTTTTGGCCTGTGTGTGTGTGTGTGTGTGTGTGTGCGTGTGTGTGTGTGTGTGTGTGTGTGTGTGTGTGTGTGTGTGTGGTACACAAATCATCTATTTCCACACTTTTAGTAGCCCGGCATCTTATTTGTAATAGAAATGTGTAAGGGGGTGTATGGTGTGTGGTCATTAAATATGTATTCTGATATATGTTCTTCACCGAAAATGAGCCAAAGTCAGTGAGTCTCAGTTTGAAAAATTAATTACCGTATTTCCTTGAATTGCCGCCGGGGCGCTAAGTAATTTAAAACCTCTTCTCACTCCGGCGTTTACCAAAGGCATGCGCTAAAGGCAAGCATGCGCCAATTATTTTAAAACCTCTTCTCACTCCGGCACTTACCAAAGGCATGCGCTAAATTTAGGCCTGCGCTTATAAATTTCAGTGTGATGTAAGGATACCATCATGAAAAGCACATTTAATAAAAAAACGTTATTACGGTCTTACTTTTACTTATAAATGAAGTCCATGTGCAGCTCCTTCTGATCAAAAGCATCGGTAACTTGTTTATAGAAGTCTTCCTTATCTTTCTTTCTTCAGTTTTAAAAGTCTCTCTGTCTGGATGGAGATCTTCCTTTATTACCTCCTGCTTTGATTGAAAGTCCAGTTTAGAAAACTGTTTTATTTTAGATATGTAATCCTCCATGTTAAAAGTGCAAGCGAGAGGAAAAAATAAACACTCGCTGCTCACTCTTGCTGCTTGTTGTCACTTCTTCTGCAGCCGAGTAGTCGCAAGAAGGATCACTAGCGCCCTCTACCACAGGAGTCATTTAATGACTCATATTTGACTCACGCAGCTACGGTATATTAATAAAACATAGCTGCTTACTGTTCTTTTTAGCATATTCAATAGCTTGGACCTTAAATCCTACTGAAAAGCTCTTAATCTTCTTCCCTTTATGCGATTTCAAATGATTGAAATCAGCCTCCTCCATTTTGAAAATGATGACAGGTGAAGTGTCACTCGAGTTTGACCCGGCGGAAATTCTAGGCATATGCTAATTATTTGGCGAAACGAGTTTGAGCCGGCAGAAATTGTAGACATGCGCTAATAAAAACGATATTTTGCGAAACAAATTTGACCCGGCGTTAATCCTGAGCCGGCGATAATGCTAAGCATGCGCTAATTATTTGGCCAAACGAGTTTGACCCGGCAGTAATTCTAGCCAGGCGCATACTATATACCCGGCGGCAATTCAAGGAAATACGGTAAATGTATCACTTTTCTTTTAAGAAAAAATAAAAACGGGTCCCACAGACCCGAACACCACTTAAGAGGCGATCGGCAGTTCGATAACAGACTTGAAAGTAATCCGGGGGACAGTTTGGCTGAGAATGCTCCGCCATCAGGACGGCATATATGGTGGCCACAGTTGCAGCCCGCGGGTATGTAAGGCTGTGGGCTTTATATAGAAACCACCAGGATTAACACAGTGCCCTGACAACTGGTCTTTGTTCCTGACATAGACCCCACTCCCTTCACCAGACCACGGGACACTAAAGTCCATACCTGTTTGTCGGTGTCTCTCTCGGCCGTCTCGGTGTTCGTTGTGTCTGTAGGCGTCTCTGTACTGGTGCGCCAGCGCCATGTCCTCCAGGCGGTAGTGCTGAGGGCCCATTTGATGGTTGGGTGCGTGCGGCAGTCCGTTGGGGGGGTGTGTGGACAGACCGTTGGGAGGCGGGTGAGCGGGGAGGCCCGTGCTGGGACTGAAGCGCTGGTTGGGGCTTATGGTGCAGGGCCTCTTCGCCAGGTGCTCGGGGTGCAGGCCTTCTCTGTCCGAGGAGTCTTTGGTCCTGGGTCGCGGAGGACATAAGAGCTTACACATGAAAAGATGCACCGTGGTTACTCCGGTAAAGCAGAATTAATTGAGATTACAAATGTTGGCGTATTGTCAAAGAGGCTGAATCACGGATTACTTACCGCGCGTTATTGAAAACACTTCAGCGTTGATGAAACACGGCGAGCTGAAGTGATTGCACGCCAAAACAAAAAGCCTTCGGTGTTTTTTTCAGCTGCGGCAATGAAGTGTGGAATGAGTGGCGTATTATTCCCCACAACAAAACAGAATTATGCGCTTGCTTGCCAATATGTAATCACCTGGCACGGCCCGGCAGCATTCCGCACCATGTGGTTTTTACTCGTTACCACCTTGACCAAAGATGTCCTCGTGAAAACGGACTTGTCAACTTGAACTCTCGGAACAAGGGTTCTCAATAATATACTAAAATACAGGAGCGAAGTAGGCCCAAGTATTCTTTAGAAACTATTATCTAAAAGGCGTATGTATTATTTTTGGCCACTGTAACATCACACACAGGTTGAACAGTAACACTGTGTTTGAATACAGACCAATAAAACACTTATCGTATTTTCTGGACTTTAAGGCGCACTTAAAATCCTTTTTTACCCCCTCAAAACTCCACAGTGCGCCTTATAACCCGGTGCGCCTAATGTACGGAATAATTCTGGTTTTGCTTACCGACCTAGAAGCAATTTTATTTAGTCCATGGTAAAATGATAAATGTGATCAGTAGATGGCAGTCAAACATAAGATATATGTGTAAACTGCAATATGATGGCAATGTGACTCAAGTAAACAACAACAACATTTTATATGATTCATTGAAAAAATAGAACATTGCACACGGTTCTCAAAAATCCATCAAAATGTTTCAGTACGTCTCAAGGTTGGCAAGTATGGTGACCGCCGATGATGACTATCCTAATACAGGTATACCGTCCAACCCTACTTGATAGTGTCTGCTATTTAACATCAGTATACACCCCCGCTACCAATAAAATCCGCCACCCCTAACCCTTTTTCCCCCGCCTCCCCACCATCTCCCAAATTCAGAGGTCTCAAGGTTGGCAAGCATGGTGACCGTTGATGATGACTATACTAATACTGGTATATTGTACAACCCTACTTGATAGTGTCTGCTATTTAACATCAGTATACATCCTTGCTACAACCAAACTACGCCCCCCCCCAACCCCACCCCCCTACCCCCATCTCCCGAATTCGGAGGTCTTAAGGTTGGCAAGTATGGTGACTGCTGATGATGACTATACTAATACAGGTATACCGTACAACCCTACTTGATAGTGTCTGCTATTTAACATCAGTGTACACCCCCGCTACAACCAAACCCCGCCCACCTCAACCCCTCCATCTCCCGAATTCGGAGGTCTTAAGGTTGGCAAGTATGGTGACTGCCGATGATGACTATGCTAATACTGGTATACTGTACAACCCTAATACTTAATACTGGTATACCGTACAACCCTAATACTTAATACTGGTATACCGTACAACCCTAATACTTAATACTGGTATACCGTACAACCCTAATACTTAATACAGGTATACCGTACAACCCTACTTGATAGTGTCTGCTATTTAACATCGGTATACACCCCCGCTACCACCAAAGTATGCCCCCTCCCACCCCCGCCCACCTCAACCCTCAGCATAGCCATTAGAGACCTAATATTTGTGCCAATAGTACATTATCATGTCAGATTGACGGTCTTCTTCTGGCAAAACACTACCAAAATCCACCAAAACGGACAAAGTTCCTAAGTGGAGCTTTAAATCTTCCCATGCCGAAGAAGGCTGGAGTCTGCAAATTGATGTGCACTCCGGCGTGTTCCCGTGGCGAGCCGCTTGTTGTTGGACTACGAGCGAGACACAGCTGCACGCCATATGCATCAGGCAAAGCCGAGTCGGAGCGAGCGCCCCGCGTCTCCGTCGTTTTAATCTGAATATCCCCCGGCCTGCTCTTAGATTGCAACTATTCCGTCTCCCTGCCTTCCACCCGGGCCCCGGCTTAAGGGCCGACGCGGCCTGAACCCTGCTGCGTTTGGCAGATGTTTGGAGACACTGTAGAAGTTAGTGTGCGGGCGCGCAAGAGAGAGAGAGAGGGTTGTGTTTTGCAGCCATCTGGTCAGTTTAAACGGGGAGCGTCTATATTAATCTGTTTAGCTGGATGGCACTCGCCGGGCATTCAGATGGAAATCACTTTTTATCGTGCGGGGATCAAATGCCAATGAATCATGGTCGCATGTTGTCCATGCGCTGCCGTCGGCCCCCGGGTGTTATCCGCCTGTGTATTTTGAGCGTGACGGCAATGCTCACACACATCCTGGGCTCTGGCCGCTAACAAATCATAGGAACAGCTGGCACGGCGAAGCCCCCCCCAACACACACACACCACTCAAGCCTGGCCCGCTGTGCATAAGAGCAAGAGGTCGGGAGGCGGAGGTGTGTGGATTACAGTCCCGTCCAAACCACCCCGCCCTCAGGATGTGTTCGGTGTTACGGTCAGCACATGGCCATCTGGACACATCCCTGACATATGGACAGCTGCTGGGAGCCTGCAGGTGGCGCAGTTAGAGCGGGAGGAAGGAGGGTCGGCGAGTGGCGCAGGGAAAGGGGAACGGTTCGAGGGAAAGCAAAGAATGAGGACGGCCTGTCAATCCACATCCTGTCAAACGAGATGAGTTTGATAAGTATACAAAATGAGCTGCACATCTTTTTTATTGAAAAGAAACTGCTGTTCTAAATATGTCCACTGGATGTCACCATAGCAATTCTGTTAGGCAAGCAGATGGGTATTACTGGGGCCAGGCAAGGGGTACGGGGTAAAGCATGGCTGTGGATCGGCCCCCTTGACCTAAATAAAAGGTAAAACCTGCCGTTCTTCTTCTGTTCGTGGACGCAGAGTGTACACCAAAGCCTCTTGGATGGTTTCCACCTCCGTTAGGAGTAATATGTTGAAATGACATATTAGGTTTTTATTTTTGTTTCACTTTTTGTTAGTGTTTATTTTTTCTTCGACTGGGATGACCATCAGCACCTCCAAGTCAGAGTCCATGGCTCTCGCCCAGAAAAGGGTGGAATGCCATCTCCGGGTTGGGGAGGAGACCCTGCCCCAAGTGGAGGAGTTCAAGTACCTAGGAGTCTTGTTCACGAGTGAGGGAAGAGTGGATGGTGAGATCGACAGGCGGATCGGTGCGGCGTCTTCAGTAATATGTATGCTGTATCGATTTGTTGTGGTGAAGAAGGAGCTGAGCCGGAAGGCAAAGCTCTCAATTTACCGGTCGATCTACATTCGTTGTGGTGAAGAAGGAGCTTAGCCGGAAGGCAAAGCTCTCAATTTACCGGTCGATCTACGTTCCCATCCTCACCTATGATCATGAGCTTTGGATTATGACCAAAAGGACAAGATCGGAGGTACAAGCGGCCGAAATGAGTTTCCTCCGCCGAGTGGCGGCCTTAGAGATAGGGTGAGAAGCTCTCCCATCCGCTGCTCCTCCACATGGAGAGGAGCCAGATGAGGTGGTTCGGGCATCTGGTCAGGATGCCACCCGAACGCCTCCCTAGGGAGGTATTTAAGGCACGTCCAGCCGGTAGGAGGCTATGGGGAAGACCCAGGACACATTGGGAAGACTATGTCTCCTGGCTGGCCTGGGAAAGCCTCGGGATCCCCCGGGAAGAGCTGGACGAAGTGGCTGGGGAGAGGGAAGTCTGGACTTCCCTGCTTAAGCTGCTGCCCCCCGCGACCCGACCTGGGATAAGCGGAAGAAGATGGATGGATGGCTGGATGGTTACAAAAAGTAAAATGTATGACTTTTTAAAATGCGGCTGTACAGAGTGGTACACGGACGTAGGGAGAAGTAGCGTCTCCCAGTCACACTTGCCAATTCTCCCGATTTTCCCAGGAGACTCCTGAATTTCCCGAAAATCTCCCAGGGAAACCATTCTCCCGACTTGATGGATGGCAGAGCTTCTCACCCTATCTCTAAGGAAGAGACCAGCCACCTTGCGGATAAACTCATTTGGGTCGCTTGTACCCACGATCTGGACCTTTCGGGCATAATCCAAAGCTCATGACCATAGGTGAGGATGGGAACGTAGATCGACCGGTAAATTGAGAGCTTTGCCTTCCGGCTCAGCTCCTTCTTCACCACAACGGATCGATCCAGCGTCCGCATTACTGAATACGCCGCACCGATCCGCCTGTCGATCTCACCATCCACTCTTCCCTCACTCGTGAACAAGACTCCCAGGTTCTTGAACTCCTCCACTTGGGGGAGGGAGGATTCTCATCACAGTCGCTTCACACTCACTTTTTGAAACCAACACCGATAATTTCCGATGTTCCATTTGAAAGCATTTATCGGCCGATAAAATCTCTAGTGCTAACTGTTAGCATTTCAGTTCGGCTTTGGCTCTTTCGACCTAACTTGCATTTAAAAAAAATAAACCTGCAGTATATTTTGTTGGATCAGTCCACCATGTTGTTGCTGCAAATTCCCCCACTCACGCCTCGACAGTAGCTACCTGTCAGGGGTCCGTCTCTTGCCGTGCTCGTTCATCTCCATCATGATCTCGGAGGAATCCAGGGGCGAGCTGGCGTTGGCGTCCAGGAGGAGCTGCTCGTGCTGGGCCAGGTATTGTGCCGGCGTCTGCTTGGCCAGCCTGGCACAGTGCAGCAACTCCCTCTGCAGCAAGGGCAGGTTAGCCTGCGGCGGAGCAAAAGAAAAATCACAGCCATTCATTAACGTGAGGTAAAAAAACAACAACTGAGCTGGACGCCACACGGCGGCGAGTGAATTAAAGGCAGATAAGGCAGTGAGAAAAAGGGGGAGTGATAGATGAAGAGACACAATGAGATAAGACAGATCTCTGCACACATTCCTCTGCCATGTGTCTCTCTGTGATGTGCCGAGGTGTGTATTGTGCGTGTTTAGAAGTGCTGTCAAATAGCTGTCCGAGACCTGTCTGCCTGATAAAAGGCAGACCTGGCTGCAGTGTCCCACATGTGGAGGATTACCGCACGCAGAGATGCACCACACTTACACACACACCACCTTTTCTGGACGCTCACATCATAGTCCAGTCTAAAAACCAGCCGTCGCCAAACACAGACACAGTTTTATGGCGTACGGTGTTTTTGTTGGCACGCTTAGTCAGTGCAGGCCTTGGCTAATATTTTGCCACGGGGGCCACATTTAGAGGAACGGTACATCTGATTTTTAGGAATACGATCTTGACTAGATTGTATTTTACATCTTTTCATCTGTTTAAAATTGGTGTAGTAGACAGCACTTTATGTTTGAAGTATCGGGCAGCCTTATTAGTAGATTGCCCAGTACAGTACATATTCCGTACAATTGACCACTAAATGGCAACACCCCAATAATTTTTTCAACTTATTTAAGTCGGGGTCCACGTTAATCAATTCATGGTACAAATATATACTATCAGTGTCATAACGTGGTTTTCGCAACTTACTGCGAGGATTGCAAACAGACTTTTCGAGGATTGTTCTCCCGGGATGCAAACCGACTTTGACGAATGTTCTCCGGGGATGCAAATAGACTTTTCTGGACCAGGATAGGAGGTAGGAATTATATTTAATTCCAAAAACTCAAAAGGGCTGTCAAAAACAGAAAACAACCTGAAGGCGAGCGTGCGTATCGCATTAACCACTCCCTCCAGGCTGGTCAGGTCCCCACTGTCCTGAAAACTGCAGTCATCAAACCACCCTTCAAAAAGCCCAGTCTAGACCCTGAAGTGCTGGCCAACTACCGACCGATCTCCAACATCCCATTCCTCTCAAAGGTGCTGGAAAATGTAGTTGCTGCCCAACTCCATGACCATCTTAAAACCAACAACATTTATGAAAAGTTCCAGTCCAGTTTCCGCTCTGGCCACAGCACAGAGACTGTTCTGGTCTGGTCTGGGTCACCAATGACCTGCTGATGACTGCAGCAGGGAAAAAAACTGGCAGCTTAGTTGCCAGAATTTTTGTGTTAAATTTACCTCGTTTTTTTAATGGAAAAACAGTAAAAGTTGTTTTTTTATTCTGGCATCTTAGCTGCCAGATTTTCTGCCGTAAAAAACAAATGTCCAATTAAAGCAGTACACCTTCTCTGTGGTCGGCCCTAAGATCTAGAACACTCTGCCCCTCCATCTTCAAACTGCTTCCACAGTGGACTCTTTTAAGTCTCGTCTTAAGACCCACTTTTATTCTTTGGCTTTTAACACTACGTGAGTTGTGTGCTCCTCTGTGTTTTTTATACACTTTGATTTCTATTTTACTCTTTTAATTGATTTTACCCTTTAAAATAGTTTTTAATCATATTTGTTTTTATATTGGTTTTATTGGTTTTATATTTATTTATTTTTTGTTTTTATTCAGTCATTGGTGGAGCATAATATATATATATATATATATATACTTTTTTTATTTTATTTTATTTATTTATTTATTTTCTACAATTGTTTTTAACATGGCTGTGCAGCACTTTGGAAACGTTATTGTTGTTTAAATGTGTTATGTAAATAAAGTGGATTGGATTGGATTAAAAACAACAACCATCGCTTTTACAGTCAAAAAACTGTCAGCTCAGTCAACAGAATTTGAACACAAAAAAACAGTAGTAGTTTTTTTTTATTTCATTCACAGTAATATGCTGTAAAGAATAACGTAAAATGTATTATTATTTTGATGGGTAGTTTGCTGTAAAGTTAAGTCTTTTTTTTATATATACAAAAACATGTTTGGAAAGTATGATAATTATATGTTGGAATATTATAATTAAAGATTAAAAAGCTATGCCATTTCAAGCAGTACATATATATTTTTTCTGTTAAAATGCTAAAAATCAATTAATTTTTGTGAGAAAATATGAAGTACTTTATTGACACGTGTCATTTCCAGGTGTTTGCAGGCCGGATAAAATGATGCCGTGGCGCAGATCTGGGCCCCAGGGCCTTGAGTTTGATACCGATGCTTTATTCGGACTGCATCTAAAATCTCCGATACAAATAGTTTACTAGACATCCAGTTAAACGTCTAAATGTCCTCCGATATGCACAGAATAATAAACATAGGCTGCCCGGAGCTTGCAGCTACACAACAGCCAAGCACACAATAGCACACAAACTACACATGTCGTAATGAGTGTCCTACATTGAACAATATTGCAGTGCAATACATTACATTTGTTAATGTAAACAAGTATCAAATAATCATAGTTGCATATTACTTATACACAAACATGTGTGAAAGTATGCAAACTAAACTTGTGTCCATGCAGTATATTTACCTTCAGGAAGGGAATGACGAAAGGCCTTAGAGGGAAGTTGGTAGCTTCGTGAAGTTTGGAATGAAACTCTTCAATGGTTAGTGTTGAGTTCTGTGCAAGACAAGTCACAAGCAGTTCAGCAGTGCAACTAATGTGGACTCTTGGAGATATATATATATATATATATATATATATACGAAAAGAAAAAGCCGGGGATAGCATTTCTGAGGCTAGCATTAGTGATAAGGCTCGCCATTTATATGGCGTCTTGATGACTACGCTGCAACCAGCTTGTAAGAACAATATAAGGCAGGCTGTATGTGGTTCAAAATGTTTAAAAGGAGTCCGGAAAATACGGTATACATTATAGTTGTCAAGACCTGTCCCATCTCTTGTTTTGTGTTCAGTAAAGTTCTACTATGTTTAAGTCTATTTTTGTTTCCTTTGTTTATATTTCCGTTGCTGGGTGCGATGATTATACACACTCGTTTCTGTTTAGTGACTAGTGTACCCACCTGCTGTCGCCACTAATTGCGCTCAGGTCCATGGTTTGCCTTATTTGACAGTTTTTACGATTTTTGTTCCAGTCTTGTTGCCTTAAGCTTAGTGTTGCCTTGAGCTTTTCTGTGCACCTATATTCAGTTCTTTTAGCGTTTGGTTTTGCCTTGTTATTCGGTGTTAAAAGACTTCTACCCGTCATTTCACATCCTGGGAACACCACCGTCGCAACATTGGACACAAACGCAACAATAGTGTCTTAAAAGTGTGTATTTCTTTACTAAAACTGACATTTGTCGAGGCTTAGACCGATTATTTACGTTTACATTGTGTCTAATGGGGAACTCTACATAGTTTCAGTTAACCAACCATGTTCAAGAAACAATCAAGTTTGTAAAAGTCGACTGGACGGACTCACCACCAGCCGCAACACGAGGCTGTGCACTAACTCCCCAATATCGGGCCGAACCGCTGCAACGTGGTCAGAAAGCCCTTCAGCTTGCACAGCTGCCGGTTGGAGAGCGAGGACGTAGACGACATGGCCGCATCGTCCGTGATGACGGCTTCTGTTTATTATGTTCAGCCATTTTACTGCGAATGTTGCAGGCACCGTTTGGAAACAATTAAGGTATGTAAAGAAACATTTACTCGTTTCTGTTTAGTGACTAGTGTACCCACCTGCTGTCGCCACTAATTGCACTCAGGTCCATGGTTTGCCTTATTTGACAGTTTTTACGATTTTTGTTCCAGTCTTGTTGCTTTAATCTTAGTGTTGCCTTGAGCTTTTCTGTGCACCTATATTCAGATTCTTTTTGCCTTGTTATCCGGTATTAAAAGACTTCTACCCGTCGTTTCACATCCTGGGAACACGACCGTCGCGACATCGGACACAGACGCAACAATAGTGTCTTGAAAGCGTGCATTTCTTTACTAAAAGCGACTTTTGTCGAAGATAAAACTGATTATTTATGCTTACACAGTTTGTAATGGGAAACATGACAAACGTTTCACCAATGAAGTTTTGTACGAATGGACTGGATGCACGTTTGACGGACTCACCACCAGACCCAACACGAGGCTGCGCACTCGTTCCCCGATCTCGGGCGAGATGTCGTTGCCGAACTGCTGCAACGTGGTCAGAAAGCGCTTCAGCTTGCACAGCTGCCGGGCGCCGCAGGCCGGCGGGAGCTGCTGGTTGGAGAGCGAGGACGTGGACGACATGGCCGGCCCGTTACTGAAGCCGTTCGGCGTGGACGGGGCGCCGTTCAGCGAGGTGGGAGAGTGGCTGCTCCCGTTTAGCACTGCAGGACAGACAGAAGGGGGGGCGGGGGGGAGAGGCAACGGGAATTGGGTCATTTTGTTTCTCAGGAGCCCGAGGGGCATCTGCCACATCTGGGGGCAAGATGGGCGCTTGCTGCTGAGTGCACGGAAGATTAAACACAAGCGCACACACACACACACACACACACACACACACACACACACACACACACACACACACACACACACACACACACACACACACACGAACGAAGTAGGCCTTCATTATCGCAATCACGCGTCCACTTTTGTGTGCAAACTTCAGCTGTCTCGCAAGTGTTAGGATTTGGACTCTCCTCGACGTCCACCTGCTCTTGTGTCTATTTCCCTCACCAGCAAACTCCCTCACTAGGACACAACTATAAGAGGAACTTGTAAATGAGGTGCCAAAAATAGTGCGGTGGCCCGTGTTGCTTTTATTCCGACGGCAGGTGTGCAGCTAAATGTGGGGCTGCACATGTCCACCAGCTGAAAGCAGATTTGCAGCTTTGAGGGTTGAGAATAGTATCAACATTCGTACTCGTATTCCTGTAATCGCTTGCGTTTTCTTAATGTGCTCAGAAATGTATATACATACACACAAACACACACATTCTTGTATTTTTCACCTTCTTGGGACCTGAGAAAAACACCTACCTCTTTAGGACCACCCTTTTCTATGTATAGAAATATTTGTATTTACGAAATTAATAATATATACATACTATGCATATGTAAACAATCTTGTTGTGAAAAAATTGTTGGAATTTCACCAAAAAAAGTTCCCAATTTCACAAGAAAATTTAGAATTTTGGCAGTGTTAAAATAAAAGTCTGAACAACTGTGCGATATTATGAGAAAAGTTGGGATTTTACTCAAAAACAGTCGCAATTTTACAAGAAAAGCTTAAGATGGATGGATGGACATTGATAATATATACATACTATGCCAATATAAAAAAGCTTGTTGTGAAAAATTTGTTGGAATTTCACTAGAAAAAGTTCACAATAGCACAAGAAAAACGTACAATTTTGGCAGTGTTATAATAAAAGTCATCATTTTAGTCAACGCAAGTCAAAATTGTGCAAGAAAAACTGAACATTTGTGCGATATTATAATAAAAGTTGGAATTTTACTCAAAAACTGTCGCAATTTTAGAAGAAAAGCTTAAGATTTTGCCAATTTTATGAAAAGAGTCGTAATTTTACCCGACAATTCGCAATTTTATAGGAAAACTTAAACATTTTGGCAATATTATAACTTACTTGGTATAATATGACAAAAGTCATAATTTTATTTAAAAAAATGTCCCTGTTTTACAAGAACAAAAAAAGAATTGGCAATATTGTGATAAGAGTCAGAATTTTATATGACAAATGTCACCCGTTTTGCATTAAAAAGTGATAATTTTACATAAAAATGTAATGATTTTACATAAAAAAATAATTTTACAGCAAAATATTGCAATATTACAGAAACAGAGAGAATATGAGAAATTGTTCCCACTTTTATAAGAAAAAAGTTGACAGATTGGGAGAAAAAGACTGCCTTAAGTTATTTAAAAAAAAAAAATAATTTTTGATTGTAATTGTTTTTAATCGTCATTATTGACTTCAAGTTATTACAGCATGTCTCTATATACATATTTATTTATTTAAAAAAAAAAACATTTTGGCCAAAGGTGGTGCATTTAAATTTCTTACACACACTTGTTATTTCATATGTTGACCAGAGGGGGAGCACTTTTAAAAGCGACATACAGTCACAATGTGAAAAATCCCTCTTTTTTGGGACCACCCTTAGTTTGCTGGATTTCACCAGCAGGGGTGCAGATGAGACATTCTCTATTAGAGGCAATGGTCTTCCGTATTGGGACCAGGACTTATGTCCTAACTTGTTCACACCTCCTCATATGGAAGCTACTTTTCCGTCTTCATGTCTCTCACACACATACACACGCACACACACACACACACACTTGTATTTTTTACCTAACTGAGACCTCTGAAAAATGCTTCTTTAGGACCACCCTTTCTAGATATATAAAGATTTTTATGTACAATAATAATATCATTTACAAAGTATGTAAATATAAAAAATCTTGTTGTGAAAAATGAGTTGGAATTTCACAAGAAAAACTTAAAATGTTGGCAATATTATAGTAAAAGTCATCATTTTACTCAACGCAAATCAGAATGTTACAAGAAAAACTGAACATTTGTGCAATATTACGAGAAAAGTTGGAATTTTACTCGATAACAGTCGCAATTTTACAAGAAAAGCTTAACATTTTGACGGTTTTATGAAAAGAGTCGTAATTTTACTCGACAAAAGTCACAATTTTATAACATAACTTTGAAATTTTGGCAATGTTATACGAATAATCCAAATTTTACCGTTTTACAAGAACAAAAAAAAAGGGCAATACTGTGATAAAAATCTGAATTTTAAATGACAAAGGTCACCATTTTGCATTAAAAAGTAACGATTTTACATAAAAAAAAAAGAATTTTACGAGAAAATATTGTAATATTACAGAAACAGAAAGAAGAGAAATTGTTCCCAGTTCTATAAGAAAAAAGTCGACACATTGTGAGAAAACGACTGCTTTTAGTTATTTAATTTGATTTTTTTCGTAACTGGTTTTTCATTTTCAGTATATACTTCAAGTTATCACAGTATGTCTCTCTGTACATAAGTATTTTATTTTTTGGGATACATTTTGGCCAAAGGGGCGCATTTCAATTTCTTACACACACTTGTTATTTCCTATGTTGACCAGAGGGAGAGCCCTTTTATAACCGACATACAGTCCCTCTTTTGTTGGGACCACCCTAGTTTCGATCAATTTCACCACCAGGGTTGCAAATGCAAATGTTTTCCGAATTGGGACCATGATTTACAGTATGTCCTAACTTATTCACACCTCCTCATATGGAAGGTACTTTTCCCTTTTGATATCTCAAGAAGGGTAAAAATACAAGGACACACACAAACATCTTCTTGCATTTGCTACCTTCTTTGGACCTATCTTTAGGACCACCCTTTCTCGAATGATAAATATTTGTATTTACAACATTAATAACATATACATACTATGCCAATATGAAAAAAAGCTTGTTGTAAAAAATGAGTTGAATTTCACAAGAAAAAAGGTCACAGTTTCACAAGAAAAATGTAGAATTTTGGCAGCGTTATAATAAAAGTCGTCATTTTAGTCAACGCCAGTCAAACTTTTACAAGAAAAACTGAACATTTGCGCGATATTATGATACAACTCGGGAATTTTACTCAATAGTAAACAGAAGCAATTTTATGAATAGAGTCGTCATTTTATAGGAAAACTTAAAAATGTTGGCAATATTATAACAATATTATAAAATACAGTAATTTCCCCCAAATAAATATGACAAGTCTTCCTGAATAGTGTAACCTCTCAGGGGAAACAGCAAACATGGCCACTATAATACAGTTATTATGCTTACACTTGAAATACTGGGGAAGAGTGGGGTTCATCATTTTGCAATGCAGTCTGCTGAAAATGATGGAAAGCACCACTCTACATAGCAACTGATATTTTCTGAAGCATTCCGTTGTCACCTGGAGTAATGTTATGTTATCTTTCGTCAAACAGTGGTGTGTACATGCAGTGTGTGGCATGAAGCATGCAGTGTGTGGCATGAAGCATGCAGTGTGTGGCATGAAGCATGCAGTGTGTGGCATGAAGCATGCAGTGTGTGGCATGAAGCATGCAGTGTGTGGCATGAAGCATGCAGTGTGTGGCATGAAGCATGCAGTGTGTGGCATGAAGCATGCAGTGTGTGGCATGAAGCATGTGATCCCAACACGCCACACTTGTGTTGAGGAAGAGGGAGCGAGGCGTCCAAGGAGAGCGCCACACTTGTGTTGAGGAAGAGGGAGCGAGGCGTCCAAGGAGAGCGCCACACCACTGACCAGCCGCCAGAACAGGTGAAACAACATTGCTATATAGGGAAGAAAGTGGCCTCCTCGCCGCAACGCCACCCGGGCTGATGCCCCCCTGCCGGCTGGTAAACAACACACACACACACACACACACACACACACACACACACACACACACACACACACACACACACACACACGCACACACACACAAACACACACAGTGCTACAAAGACTCTTGTGGACAGGAAGGGTATTTAGCTTGGAAGACACGCCCACGGTGAGCACACTTGACACTCAAGTAACTTCAACAAACTTTGGAGGATCAAATTACACAAATGTTCAATACTCAACTCCACTGTGCCTGAAAACATTGAGAGATAATCAATCAAGTTCAATCAGACTGGATAATTCCTCACTACTCTAACATCGCACTATTTTACTAAAATTAAGTATTATATTTTCTTAAAATAATATATATATATATATATGTAGGTGTGGGAAAAATCACAAGACTACTTCATCTCTACAGAAGTGTTTCATGAGGGGTTGCCTCAATCATCAGGAGATTTTAATGGAAGCATTCACATACAATGGTTTATGTAGGGCACAGAGTGGGTGGGTACAGGCAGGTGTAGGGTGTGGTGATTGGCTCATGTGTTACCTGGGAGGTGTTTCCGTCTGTGGCGGCATGTTGATATGATTTCACTGCACTTGTTGAGGGATGACAGGTCTGGATGATATATAATAAACAGTTTGTCTTTTAAGCATAGGTTGCATCTTTTATTACCACTGTTGTAAGGTGTGCTGGATGCAAGAATTTGCCTTACAACAGAGGTAATAAAAGATGCAACCTATGCTTAAAAGAGAAACTGTTTATTATTTATCATCCAGACCGGATGATAAATAATACACACATATACACACACATACACATACACACATAAGGTCAGGAAAAAACATTAGAGGCTATATCATCCCAACAAGCCTGTTTCGCAGGCAAACCTGCAAAACAGGCTTGTAGGGATGATATAGTCTCTTGTGTTTTTTCCTGACCTAACATATATTCTGCTCTATCCCGGTATTATACACTGTATAATGGATAAACCACAGAAACCTTGACTATACATACATACATACATACATACATACATACATACATATATATATATATATATATATATATATATATATATATGTATGTATGTATGTATGTATGTATGTATGTATGTATGTATGTATGTATGTATGTATGTATGTATGTAAACAAGGTTAAAGGTGAGTGTAAGGGTGTTATATTTCCCAATTATGGTACAAACCTATTTAGAAGGTTGCAAAAAGTTTGTAAATGCTCTAAATATGAAATGATCAATTTTTTAAAATCCAAATTCTACGACACGGAAATGGGTTTTGGACCTGGAACCATTCCGCCGCTGATAAACAAGGGACGACTGACTGCAAGTCACAAAAGAGGCAAATCATCACAAAAAAAAATAAAAATAAAATAGTCAGCTCGGATTGCAGGCACAAAGCATGACTCCTACTATTGTTACTTCTCCCATCAAGCCACTTAATGTCTCTGATATGCAAGCAACAAGAAAGACAAATAAAAGACTGAAAAGATGAGCTGAAGTGTTTTCTTCCATTAGCGCTCTGCTTTACCACAATATTCATCGACTTGTGGGCACAATCGTGTATTTCTCGGAATCGGGCCACTTTTAGAGGCTCCGCGACTAATGTTTACGTGCAGTCACATCTTCTCACATAATAATATACTTTTGCCCGGCATACAGCGCCACTTTACTTCCAGACGTTTGGTAAACAAACTCATTTCCAAGAGCTTTCTATGAACAGCAAGTTGTTGCCTGACCCGCTCGGTCCATCGCCTGCCGACACGGTGCTTGAGCACAAATCAAGAACATTGGAAGAAAAGCTGGGCAGTATATTTGTCGACGCATAAAAAGCAAAAAGAAACCAAGAAGAGGAGGTGTTTACTTGATTTACTGGTGGTGGGGGTGAAGGAGGCATTACGACTGGTTGCTTGGCTGACAGCCGGGGGTGGAGGAGGCATGGTGGGTGGGGTGGACCTGGGCTGGGTTTTCACATCCGCAGGTGAATCTGGCATTGTTCCAACCTTCTGGACTCTGCTACCTGGCGAGGACACACACAAAAAAAGAAGAGCGATTGTGAAAAAAGGGACGAAAGAAACAAGCCAGCGTTTCCTGAAACCAAGACCCGCGTTGGAACGGTCCTGGGAAATCATTGCATGGTGCGGAAGTGACTTAGACTACCGTATTTCCTTCAATTGCCGCCGGGTTTATAGTATGTGCCTGCCTAGAATTACTGCCGGGTCAAACTCGTTTCGCAAAATAATTAGCGCATGCCTAGAATTTCCACCGGGTCAAACTCGTCACGTCACGAGTGACACTTCACCTGTCATCATTTTCAAAATGGAGGAGGCTGATTTCAATCATTTGAAATGGCATAAAGGGAAGAAGATTAAGAGCTATTCAGTAGGATTTAAGGTCCAAGCTATTGAATATGCTAAAAAGAACAGTAAGCAGCTATGTTTTATTAATATACCGTAGCTGCGTGTGTCAAATATGAGTCATTAAATGACTCCCGCCTCCTGGTGGTAGAGGGCGCTAGTGATCCTTCTTGCGACTACTCGGCTGCAGAAGAAGTGACAACAAGCAGCAAGAGTGAGCAGCCATCCTTTATTTTTTCCTCTCGCTTGCACTTTTAACATGGAGGATTACATATCTAAAATAAAACAGTTTTCTAAACTGGACTTTCAATGGAAGCAGGAGGTAATAAAGGAAGATCTCCATCCAGACAGAGAGACTTTTAAAAATGAAGAAAGATAAGGAAGACTTCTATAAACAAGTTATCGATGCTTTTGATCAGAAGGAGCTGCGCATGGACTTCATTTATAAGTAAAAGTAAGACCATAATAAATGTATTTTATATTAAATGTGCTTTTCATGATGGTATCCTTACATCACACTCAAATTTATAAGCGCAGGCCTAAATTTACCCCATGCCTTTGGTAAGCACCGGAGTGTGAAGAGGTTTTAAAATAATTAGCGCATGCTTGCCTTTACCGCATGCCTTTGGTAAATGCCGAAGTGAGAAGAGGTTTTAAATTAATTAGCGCCCCGGCGTCAAATCAAGGAAATACGGTATCTCAGGGGAATCCGAATCCGAATCAGAAATACTTTAATAATTCCAGAGGGGATATCAAGATTTTCAGCACAATCCCATTCAAGATCAGACAAACATTACAGGGAGACTAGAAAAAAAAAAAAATCAGTCTAAGCCTGGGGAGAGGGAGTCCAGACTGAGGCCAAGGAAGAAGAAAACACCTCATAGTCATAGCACACAATGTGTGTAAGAGGGAACCATCAAAGAACACAAAGGACATGAAAAGAGCAGAGCTGATGCAACCAGCCGCTTATACACACAGCCACAAAAGTAAAACAAAAACAAACAACAACTAAAAAAAAAACAATATATACACTGCGGTGTTGGCCAGAGACAGGAGCAGACCCAACAAAGCAACCAAGAGAGCCGACTCCACCCTCAGCCTGGGCTTCAAACTCATTTCAGCTCGGGGGCCGCATGGAGGAACATTTATTCCCAAGTGGATCATGATGGTAAAATCACGGCATGATAACTTAAACATAACGACAACTCCAGGTTGTTTTCTTTGTTTTACGCTGGTCAAAAAAAAAGCACAACTCAAACGTACAACTTCAAGTCTGTGAAAAGTTCTGAGGAATCTCTGAGTAAAACCTGTTCAGTGGATTTGTGGTTAGTTTGTCCGCCCTGAGATCGGAAGGCTGTGAGTTCAAACCCCGGCCGAGTCATACCAAAGACTATAAAAATGGGAGCCATTACCTCCCTGCTTGGCACTCAGCATCAAGGCTTGGAATTGGGGGTTAAATCACCAAAATGATTACTGGGCGCGACCACCACTGCTGCTCACTGCTCCCCTCACCTCCCAGGGGCTGATGAAGGGTGATGGGTCAAATGCAGAGGATAATTTCACCATATTAAGTGCGTGTGTGAGACAATCAATGGCACTTGAACTTGAATATATAAACCGTTTGCTTGCCTAACATAATTGCTATTGTGACATCTGGTGGCCACATTTTGAACAGCAGTTTCTTTTGTTAAAAAAAATTAAAATAAAAATAAAAATAAAAAAAAGCAAAATTTTTTATCAAGCGTTGGAATTTGGGGCTGAATCCCCAAAAATGATTACTGGGCGCGGCCACCACTGCTGCTCACTGCTCCCCTCACCTCCCAAGGGCTGATGAAGGGTGATGGGTCAAATGCAGAGGACACATTTCCCCATGCCAAGAGTGTGTGTGAGACAATCCATCCATCCATACTTATTCCTACTTATTCCCTTTGGGGTCGCGGGTGCCTATCTCAGCTACAATCGGGCGGAAGGCGGCGTACACCCTGGACAAGTCACCACCTCATCGCAGGGCCAACACAGATAGACAACATTCACACACTAGGGACCATTTAGTGTTGCCAATCAACCAATCCCCAGGTGCATGTCTTTGGAAGTGGGAGGAACCTTGGGGAACCCACGCAGTCGCGGGGAGAACATGCAAACTCCACACAGAAAGATCCCGAGGCCGGAATTGAACCCTGACTACTCAGGACCTTTGTATTGTGAGACAGACGCACTAACCCCTCTGCCATCGTGAAGCCTTGTGAGACCATAATTGGTACTTAAACCTTCACTTTTATCTATGAACCGTTTGCTTGCCTAACAGAATTGCTATTGTGACATCCGGTGGCCACATTTTGAACAGCAGTTTCTTTTTTTTTAATTAAAAAAAGCACCATTTTTATACTTGGCAATCTGTTTGCGGGGCATACTTTTGACACCCCCTGGACTATGTGTTATCGTGTCTCCGCTGGTTGGAGAAAGCCAGGCCTGGGAGACATGCGGCAACACCTGCTCACCCGCTCAGCTGCCGCTAACTGAGACTAAGCCCTCGCCCCCTTCTCACACACCGTGCAGCTCTGACATCCCAATCAGCGGCCCCGCCATCTAACCTCCAACACGCACATGCACACAGTCCTGGGCCGGCTGTCCCTTCTCGTCCCCGCCCGCCCCTGCTTCAGACAAGCCAACTTGACTGCCAGGGACAAGTGCAGCTGGATCTGCTGCTGTCCGTCACCGGGGAGCGACTTTCAGCCCGGCTCCATCCCGCTCCACCCCGGTCTTCTGCCAGACACCCTTCCAGGACCAAACAAGGCAAGAGCAGACGCGGCGGTGCGAAGCAAATGGGTGGCACAGTGGATTTGTGCTGCTTTGTACGCCTGTGATGGAAACACACACACAGATATCACACAAACACAATCTTGACATCACCACGGCTTTCTTGTGCCATTCTCACTCCTGTTTGCAACCTTCACGCCCATGCCGAGAGGGAGCAAACTTGCCAACGTGTTGTGAGCGTGATATACCGCCCTCTCACAGGGTGCGGCGGGTAGAAGGAGGGAAGGAAGAATGAGGAGATGAAAGAGGACGAAGAAAAGGAGAAAGAGGAAAATAAGAAGGAAGAGGGAGAGAGGGAGAAGAAGGCAAAGGAGAAAGAACAAAAAAGAGGAAGGGAAAGGAGAGGAAGAATAAGTACACAAAAATAAGAAAAAGAAATAAGGAGGAAAAGCTAAAGAAAAAGAAAAAGAAGAAGAAGAAGAAGAAACAAAGTAAAGGGAGAAGAAGGCAATGGATGAAAGGGAGGAGAAAAAAAGACGGATGAGAAGGAGGAGAAATAGAAAAATGAAGGGGAAGGAGAAGAACGAGGGAAATAATAAAGAGGAGGTGAAAGGGGATGAAGAAAAGAATGGAGAAGCTAAAGAAGGAAGGGAAAGAGAAATGGCAGAAGAAAGAGATGCAGGAGAAAAGGAAAACGGAAGAGAGAGAAGTACAAAGAGAAGGAGAAAGAGAAAGCAAAATAACAAAGAGAAGAAAGTAAAGGAGAAGAAGGAGAAATAGACAAGAATAAAAAAAGAAACAATAAAGACGGAGAAACTCAATAAAAAGAAAATGAAGAAACCAAGTAAGAGGAGAAGGCAAAGGAAGAAAGGGAGGAAAAATAAAGAGGGAAAGCATAATGAGGTGAAAGAGGATTAAGAAAAGAATGGACAAGCCAAAGAAGGAGGAGAAGGAGAAATTGTAGAAGAAAGAGATGGAGAAAAGAAACAAAAGAAAAAAATGAAGAAGAAGGAGGGGAAGCTGAAGAAGAAGAAGAAGGAGAAGAAGAAGCTGAAGGAGAAGAAGAAGAAGAAGAAAAAGATGAAGATGAAGAAGAAACATTTTCCCTCCTTGTGTTAACAACATGACACATTGGATTCCTATCTTATCTTACAGGACTGCAGCGTGTTGGACTCACCTGAGCACACCTGAGCACACCTGAGCACATGCTATATGTCACCAATGTCATCACACCTGAGCACATGCTATATGTCACCACTGTCATCACACCTGAACACATGCTATATGTCACCACTGTCACCACACCTGAGCACATGCTATATGTCACCACTGTCATCACACCTGAGCACACCTGAGCACATGCTATATGTCACCACTGTCATCACACCTGAGCACATGCTATATGTCACCACTGTCATCACACCTGAACACATGCTATATGTCACCACTGTCATCACACCTGAGCACATGCTATATGTCACCACTGTCATCACACCTGAGCACATGCTATATGTCACCACTGTCATCACACCTGAGCACATGCTATATGTCACCACTGTCATCACACCTGAGCACATGCTATATGTCACCACTGTCATCACACCTGAACACATGCTATATGTCACCACTGTCATCACACCTGAACACATGCTATATGTCACCACTGTCATCACACCTGAGCACATGCTATATGTCACCACTGTCATCACACCTGAACACATGCTATATGTCACCAATGTCATCACACCTGAACACATGCTATATGTCACCACTGTCACCACACCTGAGCACATGCTATATGTCACCACTGTCATCACACCTGAGCACATGCTATATGTCACCACTGTCATCACACCTGAACACATGCTATATGTCACCACTGTCATCACACCTGAACACATGCTATATGTCACCACTGTCATCACACCTGAGCACATGCTATATGTCACCACTGTCATCACACCTGAGCACATGCTATATGTCACCACTGTCATCACACCTGAACACATGCTATATGTCACCACTGTCATCACACCTGAGCACATGCTATATGTCACCACTGTCATCACACCTGAGCACATGCTATATGTCACCACTGTCATCACACCTGAACACATGCTATATGTCACCACTGTCATCACACCTGAGCACATGCTATATGTCACCACTGTCATCACACCTGAGCACATGCTATATGTCACCACTGTCATCACACCTGAACACATGCTATATGTCACCACTGTCATCACACCTGAACACATGCTATATGTCACCACTGTCATCACACCTGAGCACATGCTATATGTCACCACTGTCATCACACCTGAGCACATGCTATATGTCACCACTGTCATCACACCTGAACACATGCTATATGTCACCACTGTCATCACACCTGAGCACATGCTATATGTCACCACTGTCATCACACCTGAGCACATGCTATATGTCACCACTGTCATCACACCTGAACACATGCTATATGTCACCACTGTCATCACACCTGAGCACATGCTATATGTCACCACTGTCATCACACCTGAGCACATGCTATATGTCACCACTGTCATCACACCTGAGCACATGCTATATGTCACCACTGTCATCACACCTGAACACATGCTATATGTCACCACTGTCATCACACCTGAACACATGCTATATGTCACCACTGTCATCACACCTGAACACATGCTATATGTCACCACTGTCATCACACCTGAGCACATGCTATATGTCACCACTGTCATCACACCTGAACACATGCTATATGTCACCACTGTCATCACACCTGAACACATGCTATATGTCACCACTGTCATCACACCTGAGCACATGCTATATGTCACCACTGTCATCACACCTGAGCACATGCTATATGTGATAACTGTCATCACACCTGAGCACATGCTATATGTCACCACTGTCATCACACCTGAACACATGCTATATGTCACCACTGTCATCACACCTGAGCACATGCTATATGTCACCACTGTCATCACACCTGAGCACATGCTATATGTCACCACTGTCATCACACCTGAGCACATGCTATATGTCACCACTGTCATCACACCTGAGCACATGCTATATGTCACCACTGTCATCACACCTGAGCACATGCTATATGTCACCACTGTCATCACACCTGAACACATGCTATATGTCACCACTGTCATCACACCTGAGCACATGCTATATGTCACCACTGTCATCACACCTGAGCACATGCTATATGTGATAACTGTCATCACACCTGAGCACATGCTATATGTCACCACTGTCATCACACCTGAACACATGCTATATGTCACCACTGTCATCACACCTGAGCACATGCTATATGTCACCACTGTCATCACACCTGAGCACATGCTATATGTCACCACTGTCATCACACCTGAGCACATGCTATATGTCACCACTGTCATCACACCTGAGCACATGCTATATGTGATAACTGTCATCACACCTGAGCACATGCTATATGTCACCACTGTCATCACACCTGAGCACATGCTATATGTCACCACTGTCATCACACCTGAGCACATGCTATATGTCACCACTGTCATCACACCTGAGCACATGCTATATGTCACCACTGTCATCACACCTGAGCACATGCTATATGTCACCACTGTCATCACACCTGAACACATGCTATATGTCACCACTGTCATCACACCTGAGCACATGCTATATGTCACCACTGTCATCACACCTGAGCACATGCTATATGTCACCACTGTCATCACACCTGAGCACATGCTATATGTCACCACTGTCATCACACCTGAGCACATGCTATATGTGATAACTGTCATCACACCTGAGCACATGCTATATGTCACCACTGTCATCACACCTGAGCACATGCTATATGTCACCACTGTCATCACACCTGAGCACATGCTATATGTCACCACTGTCATCACACCTGAGCACATGCTATATGTCACCACTGTCATCACACCTGAGCACATGCTATATGTCACCACTGTCATCACACCTGAGCACATGCTATATGTCACCACTGTCATCACACCTGAGCACATGCTATAGGTGATAACTGTCATCACACCTGAGCACACCTGAGCACATGCTATAGGTGATAACTGCCCTCAAAGACAAGTCGAAATGACACAGACGGGTAGTGGTGACATCGACACGACAATAATCCAGCATCTGACTGGAGGACAAAACAGGTTCAAATAGTGGCTGGCTGATTGACACCAGGTGTGGCCAGATGCCAATCAGCCACAGCTGAGGGGACACAGCGCTCAGGGAGACAAACAGGAAACAGAACCAAAATAAAATTGCTGACAGGAACTAAAGAAAGGAAACAAAGACATATGCAGAGGAAAAACTAAAACAAGTCCAAACTGTCAGGAACAAGACTGACATGGAGCGTCTTTTATTATTAATAAACTTCATAGATTATATCTAGTATATTTCGCTATTGATATTTTTAATTTACTCCTTTCATGTCTTTTTTTTTTGTGGAACCTTTTTCGCCGAGTAGTCAGAGTACAGCCTTTGTTGTATTGCCCTGACTCAGGAGGCGAAAAGCATCTTTCAAAATAAAAGCCTACTCTGGCATCTGAGTCCTACTTTTTGACCAACCTGACCATTTCCTGGACAAAAAGTTAGTTTTTATCCGAGATGTCCCAGAGAAGCCCCTCGGCACCAGCGGTCTGTATTTCAAGTGGCGAGTGTGTCAGACTTAGTTTGTCACGAACCCCAGAGAAGGAGGCAGGCATTTTGCAGGTAAACAGGATTTAATCTTTAAATACTAAAACAAGAACAAAACCAAAAGGGTACAAACCAAAAAACTTTGGCTATGAACAAACAAACTTGGAAGCAGGAAACAAAAGATTGTAAGCTACAAACCGCTACCAAATATAGCTCAGCGCAACACTGCATTGACACCACAGGTAGCAACGACAATAATCCATCGCAGAGTGGAGGACAAAGCAGGTCTCAAATAGGAGCGGGCTGATTGACACCAGGTGTGGCCAGGTGCCAATCAGCCACAGCTGTGAAACGCAGGAAACAGACAGAATAAGAGCGCTGATAGGAAATACTACACACAGAATAAACAAAGACAAATGCAGAAGAAAGAAGTAAAACATAAGCAAAGTGTCAGGGACGAACCTGAGCGAGTGTGTCGTGGACACACACATCTGACCCCTTCAAGGGCACGGGGCCAGACACTTCCAACACCAACACACACATCTGACCCCTTCAAGGGCACGGGGCCAGACACTTCCAACACCAACACACACATCTGACCCCTTCAAGGGCACGGGGCCAGACACTTCCAACACCAACACACACATCTGACCCCTTCAAGGGCACGGGGCCAGACACTTCCAACACCAACACACACATCTGACCCCTTCAAGGGCACGGGGCCAGACACTTCCAACACCAACACACACATCTGACCCCTTCAAGGGCACGGGGCCAGACACTTCCAACACCAACACACACATCTGACCCCTTCAAGGGCACGGGGCCAGACACTTCCAACACCAACACACACATCTGACCCCTTCAAGGGCACGGGGCCAGACACTTCCAACACCAACACACACATCTGACCCCTTCAAGGGCACGGGGCCAGACACTTCCAACACCAACACACACATCTGACCCCTTCAAGGGCACGGGGCCAGACACTTCCAACACCAACACACACATCTGACCCCTTCAAGGGCACGGGGCCAGACACTTCCAACACCAACACACACATCTGACCCCTTCAAGGGCACGGGGCCAGACACTTCCAACACCAACACCAACACACACCAGGTACAAGCAGCCCTTCTCTGGCAAAAGAAGGACCGACCGAACACACAAACAAGCCATCCGTGCCGTTTCCTGTGGGGAGGCGGCCATATGGCTGAGTGAAGCTCCTGTTTGATTCAACGCCGCGTCTTCAAGCGTGCGCCTGGCAGAGACCGCCGTGCAGGCGCTCTTATGTTACCTTCTTCGGGAGTGACACGGAGGATAAGGGGGCTGTTTACTCCCTGGGTGGGATTATAGACAGCTGTATAATCTGAAGGGGGGCTCACACGTACACACCAAGCTTGGGATTTCAGCTGTTTTAATACATTAGGAAGTCTGCAACCCCATCTGTGCTTCCACTGCGCCACCGCGCTGAAGGAGCAGACACTAGCCGAGACGCAGGGTAAGTCCAGGCGTGGGGAAGTGGACGTTGGAAATAAAGAGTTAGGTCGCGCGCACGACGTCATCTGGCCTAAAAGATTGCTCGCCAGGGGAAGATGTCGGCGCCATGACGAAAGCCGATGAAAAGCCCAGGAGCGCCCGGCGCGGCGGAACAAATGCCTGCTTTTGGAGTCTCACCATACGCTCCAAAACAGGGGGGTCAAAGTCAAGGCCGGCGGGCCAGATCCGGGTCAGAATTACTTGTGGCCCCACAGGATGATATTTGATTAGTGTTAGAACCGGCCCGCAGGCCACAGCCGCCCGCTGCTGTTTTGCACGCACCAATACTTCATCAGTGTTGGCGGGAGGAATTATCAAAAACAGTCAAGTCATAAAAATGGGGTCCCACAGTAACTACTCAGTGGTTAGAGTCCGCCCTGAGATAGGTAAGTTGTGAGTTCAAACCCCATACCAAAGACTATAAAAATGGGAGCCATTACCTCCCTGCTTGGCACTCAACATCAAAGGATGGAATTGGAAGTGAAATCACCAAAAATGATTCCCGGGCGTGGCCAGTGCTGCTGCCCACTGCTCCCCTCACCTCCCAGGGGGTGATCAAGAGTGATGGGTCAAATGCAGAGGATAATTTCACCACACCTGGTGTGTGTGAGACAATCATTGGTACGTTAACTTTAATATTTGGGGAAAAATTCCAAGAAAAGAATATAAACTGAGGAAAATTCAGTCATTTCTGGATCTTATTGAAGAAAAAACATTAAGAAAAAAAAAGAAAAAATGTCACAAAAACATTGATATTAAACTGTAAAGTACTGAATTTAGGATCATTATTCAGATATTTGTGGAAAAATTACAAGAATATAAGCTGAGGAAAATCAAGTAATTTCTGGACCGATGAAAAAACATTACAAAAAAAGCAACAAAACAAAATTTCACAAAAACATTGATATTAAAATGTAAAGTACTGAATTAAGTATCATAATGCAGATATTTGTGGAAAAATGACAAAAAGGAATGTATACTAAGGAAAATCGAGTCCTTTCTGGACCTATGGAAGAAAAAAAAATACAAAAAAAAGCAAAAATCTCACAAAAACTTAAATATTAAATTGTTAACAAAAGTACTGAAATAAGTACCATTTTGCAGATATTTGTGGAAAATTACAAGAAAAAAATATAAACTGAGTCATTTCTGGACTGATAGATGAAAAAACTTTACAAAAAAAGCCAAAATGTCACAAAAACATTGATATAAAAATGTAAACAAAAATACTGAAATAAGTACCATTATGCAGATATTTTTGGAACAATTACAAATAAACTGAGGAAAATCGAGTCATTTCTGGACCGATAGATGAAAAAACTTTACAAAAAAAAAGCCAAAATGTTACAAAAACATTGATATAAAAATATAAACAAGAGTACTGAAATAAGTACCATTATGCAGATATTTTTGGAAAAATTACAAGAAAAGAATACAAACTGAGGGATATCGAGTCATTTCTGGACCAATAGATGAAAAAACATTACAAAAAAAGCAAAAAACGAATAAATAAATGTCACAAAAACATTAATATTAAAATGTCAACAAAAGTACTTAAGTACTATGCTGCAGATATTTGTGGAAAAATTACAAAAAAAGAATATAAACTGAGGAAAATCAAGCCATTTCTTGTCTTACAGTAGAAAAGGGGCGGCATAGCTCGGTTGATAGAGTGGCCGTGCCAGCAACTTGAGGGTTGCAGGTTCGATTCCCGCTTGTGCCATCCTAGTCACTGCCGTTGTGTCCTTGGGCAAGACACTTGACCCACCTGCACCCAGTGCCACCCACACTGCTTTAAATGGAACTTAGATATTGGGTTTCACTATGTAAAGCACTTTGAGCCACTTGAGAAAAGCGCTATATAAATATAATTCACTTCACTTCAAAAATCTCAACATAAGTATCAATTTTGGGGTCTCCCCATGTCTAGCATTAAAAGATTACAGTTGGTACAAAATGCGGCTGCTAGACTTTTGACAAGAACAAGAAAGTTTGATCACATTACGCCTGTACTGTATATACCTTTATATACATATATACATACATATATACTGTATATACCTTTATAATCATATATACATACATATATACTGTATATACCTTTATATACATATATACATACATATATACCTATACTGTATATACCTTTATATACATATATACATACATACGTATATACCTATACTGTATATACCTTTATATACATATATACATACATATATACTGTATATACCTTTATAATCATATATACATACATATATACCTATACTGTATATACCTTTATATACATATATACATACATATATACCTATACTGTATATACCTTTATATACATATATACATACATATATACCTATACTGTATATACCTTTATATACATATATACATACATATATACCTATACTGGCTCACCTGCACTGGCTTCCTGTGCACTTAAGATGTGACTTTAAGGTTTTACTACTTACGTATAAAATACTACACGGTCTAGCTCCATCCTATCTTGCCGATTGTATTGTACCATATGTCCCGGCAAGAAATCTGCCTTCAAAAGACTCCGGCTTATTAGTGATTCCCAGAGCCCAAAAAAAGTCTGCGGGCTATAGAGCGTTTTCCGTTCGGGCTCCAGTACTCTGGAATGCCCTCCCGGTAACAGTTGGAGATGCCACCTCAGTAGAAGCATTTAAGTCTCACCTTAAAACTCATCTGTATACTCTAGCCTTTAAATAGACTCCCTTTTTAGACCAGTTGATCTGCCGCTTCTTTTCTTTTTCCCCTATGTCCCCCCCTCCCTTGTGGAGGGGGTCCGGTCCGATGACCATGGATGAAGTATTGGCTGTCCAGAGTCGAGACCCAGGATGGACCGCTCGTCGGGACCCAGGACGGACTGCTCGCCTGTATTGGTTGGGGACATCTCTACGCTGCTGATCTGACTCCGCTTGGGATGGTTTCCTGTGGACGGGACTCTCGCTGCTGTCTTGGATCCGCTTTGAACTGAACTCTCGCGGCTGTGTTGGAGCCACTATGGATTGAACTTTCACAGTATCATGTTAGACCCGCTCCACATCCATTGCTTTCGGTCCCCTAAAGGGGGGGGGGGGGTTGCCCACATTTGAGGTCCTCTCCAAGGTTTCTCATAGTCAGCATTGTCACTGGCGTCCCACTGGATGTGAATTCTCCCTGCCCACTGGGTGTGAGTTTTCCTTGCCCTTTTGTGGGTTCTTCCCAGGATGTTGTAGTCGTAATGATTTGTGCAGTCCTTTGAGACATTTGTGATTTGGGGCTATATAAATAAACATTGATTGATTGATTGATTGAATCCCTTTAGACGAGTATCAATCCGATACCAATACCCACCTCGGTATCGATACAATCCCTAGTTAAGATAGTATTCTTGTGTTGGTGTCTGCGATGGAAAGCCAGCTGCAACACATTAGCCCCAGACAACCATGACTGTTCCCGTCAACCTTCCCGTCGACACAACCGCTGCTGCTCCGCCGAGACCCTCGCCGGTGACCACATAGTCCTAAAACTCTCTCCCCGTCTCCCGCTTATCCCCCCCCCCTCCACACTGTAATTCGCCCAGTCTCCAGGAATGCTGTTGTTTTTAATTTCTCCCAGCTGCTCTGGCTGGCTGCCCGGCCGCCTGCCTTCCCACATCTGTTCCCCATCCAGCCGCTGAGGAGTCCACGCAAACATCCCCCCCCCCACCCCCCCCCGCACCAGGCCTTCCTATCAAAACATGAGGTTTGCAAGACCCCGGCTTCGCAGATACGTCACCTACATCCTCGTTCCCACCCGGGTAAAAAAAACTCAATCAAACATAAGCTCACCTCTCCAAGCACACGTCCTCCCCTTACGGCTACTAATAGTCTTCCTTTCGCATTTGTTTATTTGTGTCTGCTCCGACTCGTCCTGACTCGGCCTCATCTTGAGCCGATTTACAGTTCAGAGGCTTTTACGTCCTAACTAATGACAGGCCTGTGTTGACGTGCACACACACGCACACGCGCACACACACACACACGCACGCACGCACGCACGCACGCACGCACGCACGCACGCACGCACGCACACACACACACACACACACACACACACACACGCACACACACACACACACACACACACACACACACACGCACACACACACACACACACACACACACACACACACACACACACACCGCACTAACTGGATACATGTGTCCACGCTGCAGACAAAAACACATCTCTGACGCTGCACATGCAGGGCTACTAGAACAAAGAAATAGAACATGAAAAAGAGGCGGGGGTCCCACTAATAAAACACGGGCAAGCCAAGATGGGCGGCATGGCCTAAAATATTGCTTGTTTTTTTTTTTTTGGGCCGATAACAGTAAATGTACCGATTAGAGATGTCCGATAATATCGGACTGCCGAGAAATGCTTTAAAATGCAATATCGGAAATTATCTGTATCAGTTTCAAAAAGTAAAATTTAGGTGTTTTTTTATGAGGGATTAGGGAGAAGTAGAAGGGAGTCGTGTCTCCCAGTCAGACTTGCCAACCCTCCAGATTTTCCAGGGAGTCTCCAGAACTTCAGTTCCCCTCCCAAAAATCTTCCGAGGCAACCATTCTCCAGAATTTCTCCCGATTTCCACCCAGACAACAATATTTGGGGGCGTGCCTTAAAGGCACTGCATTTGCGTGCCGGCCCAATCACATAAGATCTACGGCTTTTCACACACACACACACGCACACACACACACACACACACACACACACACACACACACACACACACACACACACACACACACACACACACACACACACACACACACACACACACACACACACACACACACACACACACACACACACACACACACACACGTGAATGCAAGGCATTCTTGGAGCGCACTTTTGATTTTTGGGGTTTGGTTTTTTATTAGATGGCAATTTTCGCCAGTCCTAATGTGTGTGTAAAATTTGGTGAGTTTTGAAGCATGTTAAGGGGGTGAAATTACAGATTGTTTTTTCTGGATGTTGTTGATAAATGGCTTTCGCTTTGCATAGTAGTGCTTTGACTTGCACTTTGAAGCATTCTAAGGGGGTCAAATTACAGCTCAAAGAGGCAAAAATGACATTTTTCAGGAAAATTTGCGCAGTGTTTTTTTACAGGTGCGTAAAATCCAAACAAACAATCCAATCAAAATAAAATAAATAATAAATAGATTTAGTAAAGTCAAATACAAATAAGGAAACAGGAGAAGTAGCCTACACTTCTCTTTTGTAAAGTAAATCTCAACATGGGCATCTACAACAATATCATTTTATTTTATATTTATTTCATTGAAAAAATCCCAAGGGACACCACCAGCAGAAAGCATTGAAAAATTAAACTCAGCCCCCGATATTGACAATAAAAAATTGTTCTCGAAATTGTTGGATAAAAATTCGAACCATAACCAAGCATGCTTCACTGTAGCTGGTCTGAAAGTAGGTGTACTGTCACCACCTGTCACATCCCGCCCTGACTTGTTTGGAGGTTTTTTTGCTGTTTTCCTGTATGTAGTGTTTTAGTTCTTGTCTAGCGCTCCTATTTTAGTGTTGATTGTCATGTCATGTACGGATGTACTTTGTGGACGCCGTCTGCTCCACACGATGCAAGTCTTTGCTGTCGTCCAGCATTCTGTTTTTGTTGACTTTGTAGCCAGTTCAGGTTTAGATTCGTTTTGCATAGCCTTCCCTATGCTTCAATGCCTTTTGTTTATTTTTTGTCACGTTGTTGGAAGCCCAGTGTGATGCGCGTTTTGTTCAACCCCAAGATGCTAAGGACCAGTCGGACAGGATTTGCAGGTAAGGGGTTTATTTAATATAAAAAATAGTAACACTAGTACAAAACAGACACAACCCACATCTGAGGTCCTCTCCAAGGTTTCTCATAGTCAGCATTGTCACTGCCGTCCCACTGGATGTGAATTCTCCCTGCCCACTGGGTGTGAGTTTTCCTTGCCCTTTTGTGGGTTCTTCCGAGGATGTTGTAGTCGTAATGATTTGTGCAGTCCTTTGAGACATTTGTGATTTGGGGCTATATAAATAAACATTGATTGATTGATTGAAAATCAACAAAAGAAAACGCGTGCCGAATGCATGGGAAGCTAATGCTAAAACTAGCACCGAGTCAGGAAGCAAAAAGGGCAACGTGCCGAGCGCACGGGAAGCTAAGGTAACTCTTAGCACACGGACTGGAACAAGAAACAAACGTGATGGTTGCTTAC
>NC_084635.1:1027730-1047730 GCF_033978795.1 Nerophis ophidion
GTCAAACTCGTCACGTCACGAGTGACACTTCACCTGTCATCATTTTCAAAATGGAGGAGGCTGATTTCAATCATTTGAAATCGCATAAAGGGAAGAAGATTAAGAGCTATTCAGTAGGATTTAAGGTCCAAGCTATTGAATATGCTAAAAAGAACAGTAAGCAGCTATGTTTTATTAATATACCGTAGCTGCGTGTGTCAAATATGAGTCATTAAATGACTCCCGCCTCCTGGTGGTAGAGGGCGCTAGTGATCCTTCTTGCGACTACTCGGCTGCAGAAGAAGTGACAACAAGCAGCAAGTTTATTTTTTCCTCTCGCTTGCACTTTTAACATGGAGGATTACATATCTAAAATAAAACAGTTTTCTAAACTGGACTTTCATTCGAAGCAGGAGGTAATAAAGGAAGATTTCCATCCAGACAGAGAGACTTTTAAAAATGAAGAAAGATAAGGAAGACTTCTATAAACAAGTTATTGATGCTTTTGATCAGAAGGAGCTGCGCATGGACTTCATTTATAAGTAAAGGTAAGACCATAATAATGTTTTTTTTAATTAAATGTGCTTTTCATGATGGTATCCTTACATCACACTCAAATTTATAAGCGCAGGCCTAAATTTACCGCATGCCTTTGGTAAACGCCGGAGTGAGAAGAGGTTTTAAATGAATTAGCGGCCCGGCGGCAATTCAAGGAAATACGGTAGTTTCATAAATTACAATGTTAAACATTTTGCATTTTGTGTTGCACGATGTTGGGTGAAATGGTGAACAAATTACACCTGAAACAGTTTAATCAAGGCTTGGTCCTGAAAAATGCTTACAAAAACTAGAATTGTGCCATAAAAAAGGGAAACTCGAAATGAACACCTTTGATTTGAATACAAAAACGATTGTAGCTGAGATAGGCGCCAGCGCCCCCCGCGACCCCGAAAGGGAATAAGCGGTAGAAAATGGATGGATGGATGGATATATTTAGTTGCATCAAACAAGACACACTCTTGACTTAAACGCGTGCACCAACCCAAACTATCCCCCCCAAACATCGCACACCTGCAGCTTAACCCAGCACCAATTAGCTCATCAGGCTTTTAATTACTCCGTTAATTGCATACAGGCGGCATGAAGGGCAGCCTGGGAATAGGGCAAAGGAGGCTCTCATGAGGACCCGTCCTGACAAGCCTGACAAACAAGGCAGATGTTTATTCTTGTTTTTGCTGGGCTTTTTTTTTCCTAGCGACGGCACCGTCGACGGGGGACGACACTTGCTCGCGGGCGCCGACGCCTCGCGTGACATCACTTCCTGTTTTACTTGTTGAGGCGTGACGGTCGGGAAAATACAAAACAAGAACGTCGGAAGAAGACGAGGGGTCAAGTAAGGAGTTACGCATGTACATACCAGCGTTGGAATTGGGGGTTAAGTCACACATTAGGGGTCACCAAGCTTTTGGAAGCAAGAGCTACTTCTTGGCTACTGATTCATGCCAAGGGCTCCCAGTTTGATACACACTTCAATACATTGCCAGAAAGAGCCAATTTGCTCAATTTACCTTATATAAATACATCTAGATATGTAAAAAAAATGGCTATTTCTGTCCGTCATTCCGTCTTTCATTTTTTTTCCTTTTACGTAAGTTTTTTGTAGAGAATAAATGATGAAATAAAGATAAAGAAAACAGGAAAAAATTCAAATTCAATTTGGAAACAGTTTATCTTCAATTTCGACTCTTTAAAATTCAAAATTCAACTGAAAAAAAGAACAGAAAAATTAACTAATTCGAATCTTTTTGAAAAAATTTAAAAATAAATTTATGAAAGATCATTAGTAATTTTTCCTGATTAAGATTCATTTTGAATTTGATGACATGTTTTAAATAGGTTAAAATCCAATCTGCACTTTGTTAGAATATATAACAAATTGGACCAAGCTATATTTCTAACAAAGACAAATCATTATTTCTTCCGGATTTTACAGAACAAAAATTTTAAAAGAAATTCAAAAGACTTTGAAATAACATTTTGATTCTTCAGATTTTCTAGATTTGCCAGAATATTTTTATTTTATTTTAATCATATTAAGTTTCACAAATATTCTTCGTCAAAAAAACAGAATATAAAATGAAGAATTAAATCAAAATTAAATTATTCTTAACAATAAAGAAAAAAATAATACTTGAACTTTGATTTTAAGTAGTCAGGAAAGAAGAGGAAGGAATTTAAAAGGTAAAAAGGTATATGTGTTTAAAAATACCAAAATTATTTTTAAGGTTGTATTTTTTCTCTAAAATTGTCTTTCTGAAAGTTATGAGAAGCAAAGTAAAAAAAAAAAGGGTTTATTTAAACAAGTAAAGACCAAGTCTTTAAAATATTTTCTTGGATTTTCAAATTCTATTTGAGTTTTGTCTCTCTTAGAATTAAAAATGTCCAGCAAAGTGAGACCAGCTTGCTAGTAAATAAATACAGTTTAAAGATAGAGGCAGCTCACTGGTAAGTGCTGCTATTTGAGCTATTTTTAGAACAGGCCAGCGGGCGACTCATCTGGTCCTTACGGGCGACCTGGTGCCCGCCTTGGTGACCCCTGACTTACATGATTCCCGAGCGCAGCCAACGCTGCTGCTCACTGCTCCCCTCACCTCCCAGGGGGTGGAACAAGGGGCGGGGTCAAAAGCAGAGGTTCATTTCACCACACCTAGTGTGTGTGTGTGTGTGTGACTATCAGTGGTAATTTAACTTTAACATGTGCTGCATCTGGAGTAGCTTGTGTCGGTCACGGGGGGGGGGGTATCAGGCGTGGGATGGGTGGGGGGGGGGGGGTATCAGGCGTGGGTTGGGTGGGGGGGGGGGGTATCAGGCGTGGGAATGTCTCACAGTTAAGTTTAGGGTATGTGGTCTTATTGTATTTGTGGGAGAGTTTGGCTGGAGTCTCCACAGAGTGTCTGTCATACAGCTCTGCTGGAACACAAACATCCTCTTAAGCGTCACACACACACACACACACACACACACACACACACACACACACACACACACACACACACACACACACACACACACACACACACACACACACACACACACACACACACACACACACACACACACACACACAAACATACGCTCTTGTATTTTTTTATTTTTTGTTATTCTTGTATTACCTTCTTGAGAGCTGAGAAAAAAGCCTCCCTCTATAGGACCAGCCTTTCTAGATATATAAAGATGTTTATTTACAACATTAATAATATAAACATACAATGCAAATATAAAAAAGGCTCGTGGTGAAAAATTGGTTGGAATTTAACAAGAAAAGGTCACAATTTCACAAGAAAAACTTACAATTTTGGCAGCGTTATAATAAAAGTTGTCATTTTACGCAATAAACTTTTACAAAAAAAATGAGGGTTAACCCTAACCCTAACCCTAGGCGGGGAGCCTATCTACGCTGCATTCAGGCAGAAGGCGGCATACACCTTGGACAAGTCGCCACCTCATCACAGGTAAAAAGTAATAATTTTGCATAAAAAAGTAAACATTTTACAACAAAATATTGCAATATTACAGAATGAGAATTTCTTCCCAACTTTATGAGAAAAAAATGTACACATTGTGAGAAAAAGACTGCTTTTAGTTATTCTTTTAAATTTGTTGTTTGTAATTGGTTTCTAATCTTCATTATTTACTTCAAGTTATTACAATATGTTTCTGTATGCATATTTATTTGAAATTAATTTTGGCCAAAGGGTGCACATTTTAATTTCTTACACACTTGTTATTTCATATGTTGGCCAGGGGGGGAGCACTTCAAATTTTTACTCACACTTGTTATTTCATATGTTGACCAGAGGGGGAGCACTTTTAAAAGCGACACACAGTCAATTTGAAAAATCCCTCCTTTTTGGGACCACCCTAACGTTGACTGATTTCACCACCAGGGGGGCAAATGACACATTCTCTATTTTTTGTTTTTTGAAATCCTTAAGGCTGATGACAAACAAGTCATGGACCACAGATGGCCCCTGTGCCGCACTTTGGTCAACTCAGCTGTAGAAGCTAACTGTTAATGGCACCTATAGTCTTTGTACCGTACTGTATTTGTTCATCGTACGGTAACATATGGGACCCGGGTTTTCTTACGTCAGGTCCGGAAGTCGTACAATCAGCTGCGCACCAGGCGGGGTTTTTTCCGGGGATGAATAGGAAAGTCCTTCTTTACCCGCTGTCTTCTTTTATCATATTTTGCTGCCTTTGCACCTGTCAATGTTTACCCATGTACGCACAATAAATCAACTAAAAATCCTGACTTTGGAGCAATGTTCACAGACTCTGGTATTTGGCTTTCTATTAGGTGCAATGGTTTTCTGTATCGGGACCTAACTTGTTCACCGGTCCTCATATGGAAAGTACATTTCCTTGTTGTCTCAAGAAGGGTAGGAATACAAGAACATACACACTTATACTGTGTGTGTGTGTGTGTGTGTGTGTGTGTGTGTGTATATATATATATGTCTTAATTAGATCATCCAGAGAATAGTGCTCGATACTGTGGTGGAGCGCAAATATGTAGGTGTGGGAAAAAAATCACAAGACTACTTCATCTCTACAGAAGTGTTTCATGAGGGGTTCCCTCAATCATCAGGATATACCTCCTGATGATTGAGGGAACCCCTCATGAAACACTTCTGTGGAGATGAAGTGGTCTTGGGATTTTTCCCACACATACATACATACATACATACATACATATATATATATATATATATACACATTATATATGTATATATATATATATATATATATATATATATATATATATATATATATATATATATATATGTATATGTATACACACTGCAGCTGACGTGAGAAACCTTTTCTGTTAGATTTTCCCTAAATAAATATTCATTGATGTTTCAGTGCCTCTGGGTCTCTCCCTTCGCACGCAGCAGATGTTGTCCCTGCCTTCCTTCCAGGAGCATTGTTTGAGGAGGTGTATCCAGGAAACAGTGGCCGGCGCTCACTTCCTGTGTGACAGGTGTGCGGTGTAGGCCTGACAGCTGCTGTCCTGCCCTCTCTCCATCCCTCGCTCGCTCTCTCTCTCTTTCCTGCTCCTCTCGCTTTCCGAGCAGCTGCAGCAGAGCCGCCGTGTTTGTCCTGACGTCATGACGGCGGCCTGCTGGTTTACGAAAGCACAAAAAGACTGGGATTTGACCCACGTGGCGACACGCGTGTCATGGTACCGTTCACATTTGTAGCGATACGGTACCAATTCCCGATACCATCCATAGTGGTACTCAGAGGTTTTTGTGTTTGTTCAAATGTGTCAATATATTTTTTTTATTTATTTAACTTTTAACGCTGATATTTGCTGTTATGTATGGAGGTTCATTTGACTCTTTACTAGGAAATCTTTTTTTTTCCGACATTGAATATTCTATTTTATTGGAAAAAAGTAAAAAATTCAATGTAAAAAATGGTGAGTATTAAAATTCATTGTAAAATAATTCAGTGTATAAAAATTCAGTGCTGAAAAAGTTCAGTGTATAAAAATTCATTGTAAAACAATTTAGTGTAAAATAAATTCAGCGCTGGAAAAAATTTAGTATACAACATATTCAGTGTAAAAATATTCAGTAAATAAAAATTAATTGTATGAAAATTAATTGTAAAAACATTCAGTGTATAAAAATTCAGTGAAAAATAAATTCAGCGCTGAAAAAATTCAGTGTAAAACAATTTAGTGTACAAAAATTAGTTGTTAAAAAATTCAGTGTAAACTAAATTCAGCACTGAAAAAATCAGAATAGAACAAATTCAGCGTATAAAAATGTAGTGTATAAAAATTCAGTGTAAGAAAAACCTGTCTAAAAAAAAATCTGTGTTAAAGAAATACAGCGCTGAAAACAATTCAGTTTAAAACAAATTAAGTGTGTAAAAATTCAGCGTTTAAAAAAAATCAGCATGAAAGAAATTTAGTTGAAAAAAAATCAGTGTACAAAAAATTCTGTGCTAAAAATACAAACATTTGCTTCCTCAAAAAGCAAGACTGACTTCCGTTAACCCAGTTAACTTGTTTATGTTGTTGAATCCATTTCTGGACTTTTGTGTGTGTTCAAATCTGTCAAAAATGTTAATTTAGTAATAAAATGTAACACTCAGTTAAGTTGTCCTACACTTCTCATTTGCAAGTATTATAAACTAGACTTTGCATTGAGTTGCAATTGTAGGCCGTTTAAAGGCAGTAGTGTATGGACCAGGGGGAATGTGCCACTCTTCTTTTGTTGCGCTCTACGACGTGTTTATAATATAAGTATTTTACAAACTACATTGTATTGTAGTTGTAATTTTCATAACCATATTTGAAAGTGCCCGCTTGTAGCTGACATAGGCACCAGCGCCCCCCGCCACCCCAAAGGGAATAAGCGGTAGGAAATGGATGGATGGAATTTGCCATGTAAAATCGCTGATGCTAACTGGTAACATGTACATGGCAAATCCAATGTAAATTAGCATCGAGCTACCGTATTGCTTTTGAGGGCCTTCTTCCTGCTTTGTTTGGTTGGCATGTAAAATTGCGACCTAGAAGCAGTCCGTCTTGAGTCCGCTCTGAATGCTTGACAGCTTATTTCCCAACCAAGTGCTTGAACCGGTGCAACCGGACGTGACCTCGGGGTAACAAAAAGGTGTCAAAATACGGCACTCTTTAATTTGAGGGGGATCGGCACCCGCACGACCTGGGTCGGTGCCGATTAAAGTACCCAATTCCCGAGGATGTGCACAGCGAGTGTGTGGCGTGACACTGAGCTGCCGTCAAACCGTCCATTAGTCCCCCCGCTTCATGTCCTCTTTCTCATCTGGGTCAGTGTTAAATGTCTGCTGGGTCACGGCGGAGTTGTCTGTGCTCCCAAAAGTGTGAGCACGACGCCAGCTGCTCAGTCTGCCAGCGCTCCTTGCAGACACGCCAACAACAGCTCCTGACATAAGCCATGCAAAGGTAGAGTCTTCTGCCTCCTTCTTATTCTTGGGATAAACACGCCTGGAACTACCGGGAGGCAGAATGTGCAGGATGGGGGTGTTTCATTTGACAGCTTCAAGAGAAGCTCTGACACTTTCTCTACAGCAAAGGCACAAGGCAAAATAAATACCTGCAACGCTCCTCTGGGACACTTCACTGACTGCAGGACAACAAAGTGTGGGGAGGAGATGAAAGTAGCTGTGATTATTGTTCATTATGGGACTGAAGAATCGACATGAGCTGGCTGCCGTGATCAATTGCCGCGCCGCTTTTGCAGAAACATGCCTCTCAATACGGCGCCGGGCAAAAAACAAACAGCAACAGTCACCATGCATTTTAATGTACCCGATATTGATATCAGTGCGATACCTGCAATCGCCGATACAACCCAACAGGCACAAGATGTTGATACGTTCATTATACATACATGTTTGTTTTTTTTAACTGTTGAAAAATAGGTGTATTTGTAACGTTGATGTGCAGCATTGGATCCACCTTTTTGGTTGGGAAATGACCAACTTTCAACCCGACATTGAATAAAAGTCACCAAAAAGCATGTTGTTTCCACGTTGTATTTGTGTTGTAGAATATTGGTTGGAAAATGACCAAAAATCAACGGTTATATCAACATCAGAAGACTAACATTGAATAAACGTCGCCAAAAAGCATGTTTTTTCAACGTTGTATTTGTGTTGTAAAATATTGGTTGGTAAATGACCAAAAATCAACGGTTGAATCAACGTCACAAACTGAGATTGAATAAACGTTGTCAAAAAGCATGTTTTTTCAACGTTGTATTTGTGTTGCAGAATATTGGTTGGAAAATGACCAAAATTCAACGGTCACAAACTGACATGCAATTAACGTTGTCAAAAAGCATGTTGTTTCAACGTTGTATTTGTGTTGTACGCTAGATTATTGGTTGGGAAATGAGCAAAATTCAACGGCCGAATCAACGTCACAAATTGACATTGAATAAACGTTATCAGAAAGCATGTTGTTTCAATGTTGTATTTGTGTTGTAGAACATTGGTTGGGAGAAGACCAAAATTCTATGGTCAAATCAACGCTGGAACCTGACATTGATTAAACGTGCTGTTTCAACGTTGTGTTTGTCTTGTACGGTAGTTAGAAGTTGGGAAATGAACAAAATCAATGTAAATTGAGACAACAATGTTCAGCATTTGATCTACGATTTTGGTTGGGAAATGACCAAATTTCAATGGTGGAGTCAACGTCACAAACGGACTTCAATAAACGTTGTCAAAAAGCATGTTGTTTTAATGTTGTATTTGTATACTAGAATATTGGTTGGGAGATGACCAAAATTCAACGGTCAAATCGACGCTGGAACCTGACTTTGTTTAAACGCTAAAAAGCTTGTTGTTTCAACGTTGTATTTGTCTTGTAGAATATTGGTTTGGGAAATGACCAAACTTCGACGGTTGAATCAACGTCACAAACTAACATTGATTGAACGTTGTCAAAAAGCATGTTGTTTCAACGTTGTGTTTTGTTTGTGTTGTAGGATGATGGCTGAGAAATGACCAACATTCAAGGGTCAAATCAAGGTCAGTGTCACGCCCATGGGATCATGTTTTGTTTTGATCATGTTCGGTTTTGTTCTTTGGATATTGTTTCTTGCTTTTGCACTTCCTTGTTTGCTTTGTTTCCATGCCAAGCCATGAGTTTTCACCTGTCGCCATGTCACGCACCTGTGTTCAATCACCATAGTATTATTTAAGCCACAGTTACCAGGTCGTCAGCCCGGCAACATCACCTCCTCTTTACGTCTACCACCTGCTCTGACCTTGCTATGATCCATGTCTCGTTCACGTTTCCATGTCAGGTAAGTTTTTGTTTATAGTTCATAGTCAATTGCCTTTGTGCTAGTCTTTTGTTTCCTTAGTTTTGTGTGCGCATTTGGTTTGTTCCTGTTTTTTAGTTAGTGTTCAAATAAAGAAATGTCTTTACCTTCATGCCATTTCAACTCAAATTCGCTTTGCACCTCGGGAAAACTATCCTCGTCCAAGTCCGAGTTTGACAGTCATAACCCAACATTACAAATGGTGAACATGGGAGGCTACACAACAGCTAAGCACATAATAGCACACGAGCTAGACGTACAAAACCTGTGCCCCTAATTGAACAAGATTACAGTCTTAAATAGCACATTTGTCAATAGAAGCAAGGATTAAGTAATATAAGGTCCATGCTAAGTATTTATACAATGCTTATTGAAAAATGATAAATAATAAATGGGTTGTACTTGTATAGCGCTTTTCTACCTTCAAGGTACTCAAAGCGCTTTGACACTACTTCCACATTCACACACACATTCACACACTGATGGAGGGAGCTGCCATGCAAGGCGCCAACCAGCATCCATCAGGAGCAAGGGTGAAGTGTCTTGCTCAGGACACAACGGACGTGACGAGGTTGGTACTAGGTGGGGATTGAACCAGGGACCCTCTGGTTGCGCACGGCCACTCTCCCACTGCGCCACGCCGTCCCTAAAAGTGTCCAGTAACAAACGTGTCCGCATTATTCAACTTACTGCATCATGAGCTTAGTTTCATGATTTATTATAACCCCAGGTGTCGCCAAAAGAGCAATTAAAGACTTTAAGACAGCACAAGTCAATTCCGAATTAATTACAAAGAGTTCAGTGTTGTTCTCTGAGCAATGTCACTCCATTAAAGCTTTTCTAACATTCCACAGTACAAAATAATTAACGTATGCATGATTTCGGCTGATATTGCAGCATGGGCCAATGCTCAAGCCTCTAACATGGATGATACACTGGAAGTAGCAGATTCTGACTCAGCTACTGTGTCAGATTAGTATTTTTCATGGTTTATGTCAGGGCCTTGAAATAAAAACTGTCATTGCACGGTAAAGGTGACTGGAAAATACTTTGTTTAGCTAAGCAAAGTGATCTGATTGCATGACTAATAAGTACTAAAAAAAACAAAAAAACATTTGTAACTACTTTGAACACTAAGAAAACCGCATGAAAAATACACAAATAATGAAATCCTTCAGCAATGTTAAGTGCATGTTATTTCTATATATTGTATCTATTCATTATCACAATTACTTTCAAGATTACGTTCTTGCTTAATACAGCTGTCCCTCATTTATGCTTGTTAATTGGTTCCGGGTTTCAGGAATTGGGAATTATTAGGAATGTTTATAAATGTTCATAGCCAGTCATAGTCAAAGTGTTTAGGACCTTCTTAATGAATGTTTAAACATTATGAGAGCCCTCCAGACATGAAGTGACACCCACATAGTCCCTTTTTACACTCCATTTTAAACTCTTAGAATCAACAGAATGCAACACGATAAAGTCTTCGGCGCCATGTTCTCATGGAGTGGCCATTACTTTAGAACAGGGGTCGGCAACCTTTACCACTCAAAGAGCCATTTTGAACAGTTTCACAAAATAAAGAAAACAAAGGGAGCCACAAAACTCTTTTGAAATTTAAAATGAAATAACACTGTATATAGAGGTTTTTTTTTTTTACTTTGTGCTGTGTACAAAACGGGGGTTTCAGACACATTACACTTGCCAACCCTCCCGGATATTCAGAGAGACCACCAAATGTCAGATCAACCATTTTCACAGATGTTTGCTGAATTTCCCTCGATTAACAAGAATAAGGGCAACCTATGAAGGTGCTGCTTTTAACGCCCTCTAGAACACGTCCAATCAGCTTGCCAGCCCAGTCGCATATTGTAAGAAAATTTAGCTGACACACTCAAATGATTGCAAAGCATACTTGTTCAACAGCCATACAGGTTACACTGAGGGTTGTGATATAAACAACTTTAAAGGGGAACATTATCAGCAGACCTATGTAAGTGTCAATATATACCTTGATGGTGCAGAAAAAAGACCATCTATTTTTTTAACCGATTTCCGAACTCTAAATGGGTGAATTTTGGCGAATTAAAAGCCTTTCTGTTTATCGAGCTGGAGGCGATGACGTCAGAATGTGACGTCGCCGAGGTAACACACCCACCATTTTCATTTTCAACACATTACAAACACCGGGTCTCAGCTCTGTTATTTTCCGTTTTTTTGACTATTTGACTATTTGAGCGGCGATGCTAAGACAGACATGGCACAGAGATGTATGGATAACCTGCAGATGCATTTGCAACCATAGTCAACTAAATCACAAAGGTGAGTTTTGTTGATGTTGACTGCCAGCTAATCGATGCTAACATGCTACACTAATCGATGCTAACATGCTACACTAATCGATGCTAACATGCTATTTACCGGCGGTGCTAAAGCAGACATGGCACAGAGATGTATGGATAACCTGCAGATGCATTTGCAACTATATTACGTTTCCTTCCACCCACATTTAATGCGAAACAAACACTTACCAATCGACGGATTTAAGTTGCTCCAGTGTCAAAATATGCGAAAGTCCTGATCGTTTGGTCCGCACATTTTACCGGCGATGCTAACGCAGCTATTCGGCCATGCTATGGCTATGAATAGCGTCAATAGCTATTCGCTCAATAGCTTCAGTTTCTTCTTCAATACTTTCATACTCCAACCATCTGTTTCAATACATGCGTAATCTGTTGAATCGCTTAAGTCGCTGAAATCCGAGTTTGAATCCGAGCTAATGTCGCTATATCTTGCTGTGGTATTCCCATTGTTTGTTTACATTGGCAGCACTGTGTGACGTCACAGGGAAATGGATAGTGGTTTCGAAGATAGCGAAAATAAGACACTTTAAAGCTTTATTTAGGGATATTCTGAGACCGGTAAAATTTTGAAAAAAACTTCAAAAAATACAACAAGCCACAGGGAACTGATTTTTATTGTTTTTAACCCTTTTGAAATTGTGATAATGTTCCCCTTTAACACTCTTACTAACATGTGCCACACTGTGAACCCACACCAAACAAGAACGACAAACATATTTTGGGAGAACATCGGCACTGTAACACAACATAAACACAAAAGAACAAATACCCAGAATCCCATGCATCCAGCTCTTCCGGGCTAATTTATACACCCCGCTAGCACCAAATCCCCCCACCCCTTCCGTGCGTCGGCTGAGGTGGGCGGGGTTTGGTGCTAATGTAGCCCGGAAGAGTAGTGAAGTGAAGTGAATTATGTTCATATAGCGCTTTTTCTCTAGTGACTCAAAGTGCTTTACATAGTGAAACCCAATATCTTTTTTTTTTTACATTTAAACCAGTGTGGGTGGCACTGGGAGAAGGTGGGTAAAGTGTCTTGCCCAAGGACACAATGGCAGTGACTAGGATGGCGGAAGCAGGGATCGAACCTGCAACCCTCAAGGCGCTGGCACAGCCGCTCTACCAATCGAGCTATGCCGCCCGAGTAGGGATGCATGGAATTCTGGGTATTTCTTCTTTTGTGTTTATGTTGTGTTACAGTGCCAATGTTCTCCCAAAATGTGCTTGTCATTCTTGTTTGGTGTGGGTTCACAGTGTGGCGCATATTAGTAAGAGTGTTAAAGTTGTTTATATCACAACCCTCAGTGTAACCTGTATGGATGTTGAGTAAGTATGTGTTGCAGTCGCTTTCGTGTATTAACAGAGGCGGAACATTAAATGATCAGCTGACACGCAGATCGCGTGATGTAAAAACGATATGTTGTCGAGGAGATTAAAGGCATTGCCATCACTGCACACCACCAGTATTCTAGTCCAGGTGAAAATTGAAAAGTGTTATTCCCGGGTGATTTCCGAGAGAGGCACTAAAATTCGGAAACCTCACGGAATAAACATTAGGGTCTGCAATTTAGCAGCTGAGCCACATCAGAGTGATCAAAGAGCCGCGGGTTGCCGACCCCTGCTCTAGTAGTAATATGTTCATAAAAATGATTCATTTGGGCTAAAATACGTAGAATATGCCTTAAAAAGAACATCTGTGACAGAATGATGCCGCTAACAACAACGCACAATGTAGTGAGGGATGACTGAATTCTGGAAGTCGCATCGTTCATATCCCGCAGTCCCAAAACTCAGGTATTTTTCTGTATATTTTGTACTATTTTTATTATTAGTGAGATGGCCTTATGGTTGCATTTCATGTATTTGTTATATCTACTATTAATAATATTTTGTGCATTATACACATTTAGTGCAAGGGTGTCCAAACTTCTTGACTTGGGGGCCGCATTGGGTTAAAGAAATTGGGCAGGGGGCTGAAATATGTTGTAAAGTATCAACATATTTAGCTTAGATGCATATATGTGTACATATTATTTTATTTGGATGAATATAAAAATAGTAAATCATATAAGTGGATATTAAGAATATGTGGAAGTCCGACCCCTTCCTCGTTTACGTCCGTGACGACATCCTTAGTTTTGTAATCAATCAGAAATATCAATTAATCTAAAATGCGCCAGACATTGATAAGTGTGTTTTGCATTTTTTCCCAGCATGCATTGCAAAGGAATTAAATGGGTGTTAATTAGACATTTTTAAGGCGCTTGGACGTTTTTTTACAATATCCACAAAGTTCAGAGTGCAGATTGTGCGACGTATGACCATGTTGACTCTTTGTGTTTGTTGCATTTTTTCCCATGATTAGGGAAGGTTGCATGGATTGGGTCATATCACTAAAAGCTGTGCTGTTATCACTTTAATGCATAACTCATGGTCAGTCACCTGATTTACTCACTTCGTCCACAAATCCATCCATCCATCCATTTTCTACCGCTTATTCCCTTTTGGGGTCGCGAATCATCTCACTTAAAATACACCATGTCATTGGAAAATGTGTCTAATGTTGATCGCATTGACAATTTGTTACCAAATATAAATATCAGAAAGGAAACGGTCCGTTTTTGTCTATTTTTTATCACAATACAGATCGGTAAAAATGTCATAAAGCCTCAAACGATTGAACACCCTGCAGCAAGCGTTAGGGTGCTAAATAAACCCACCTGCCGACTACAAATGGGATCTTCTTTCTTCGAGTGCGGCGCTTCACAGCATCAAAAGTAACCCCCCCCGCGGAGACCGTTAGCATCACATGATAAGACGCGTCTCAAAGTGGCTCAGCAGTGACCCTTCAGCGAAAACATGCGACCTCCTATCATCTGCACTTTAGAATAGCTGCGCAAAGACAGAAATGTCCATTTTATAGTCAACTTACTGCTAATTTTGTTAAAAGCTAGCTTTTCAACCGGCGGCTTCGGGGGCAAATCCCAGTTTAGATCAAAACTGCAGAGATGAATATTTTCTCAGTTAAGTCCTCAAACAATTAAAACACAAATTTTTGGCTTGACATTTTTACCTTGAAACAAGGCTAAAAAATAACTTTGTGATTTAAAATGCACGCCTTTATGTCCTCTCTTTTTTACAATGAAACCTGAAATTTTAAATACAGTGAAACCCTAAAATGTTCTTAAATCGAAAACTTCTTATAGTGAAGTTCATTTCTCCATAACTAAAAATGCGAGGGCCTTGAAAGACGCTGCTGAACGATAGTAGGTCTTCTCAAACATGTCTGCTTTGGCATCCTTTTTCATTAAATACCGGTCTCGTCACAATTAAAACTTTGCATTGATGATTCTTCCATCATGACATATTTTTTGTCTATATGCTTCAATTAGAAGAGCATTTGGCGAGCGCCATTATGTTTTACTATAACTTTCTCCGACGCTGCCACAGAAAGACGTGTTTCATGCCACTCATTCTTTGTCTCATTTTGTCCACCAAACGTTTTATGCTGTTCGTGAAAGCACAAAGGCTTTGTTGATGTTATTGACTTGTGTGGAGTGCTAATTAGGCATATTTGGTCAATGCATGACTGCATGCTAATCAATGCTAACACGCTATATAGGCTAGCTGTATGTACATATTGCACCATTATGCCTCGTTTGTAGCTATATTTGATTTCATTTAATTCCATTTATGTCATCTGTGTATTTAATTTATATTTGCATGTGTCATGATACATTATCTGTATTTAATGATGGCTGCATTTCTGAAAGTTCTTTGTGTGCCATGTTGTTCCAGACCACAGCAAACAGCCTGCCATTTAATTTAACTTGGACACACACATTTATACCTTTAGCCATTCTAAGTCAGTCAGGTCAAGGAGTTATTTCACCCTCTGAGAAGCCTTCGTTTTACTTATGGTTTCTAATGTTGTAAAAATGTGTAGAATAAATATTACATTTCAACATTTTTGTCAATGAAGATTTGTGTCAGCCTGCGACACGCCGTCATTTTGATAGTAGGCTATTAGAGCTTTTAATATAGACACTTGCACCATGAGTTGCTTTCATTATAAGACTTATATAAGGCTTTTATGTTCTGTGGCTTCGGACAGGATTGTTTTTTGTATTTTTGGTCTAGTATGGTTATTTCAACATTTTGGGGTTGCCGACACCAAAATGACTACATGCGGACTACAAATGTGGACTCACGCGAATAACTCTGGCAAAATCTATACCACATATGGAGATATCTGCTGAATACACCAATGGCAAAGCAAAAACGTCACAAATTGAACAGATTCCAAACAAATGGTTTAGAGCAGGGGTCACCAAGCTTTTTGAAAGCAAGAGCAACTTCTTGGCTACTGATTCATGCCAAGGGCTACCAGTTTGATACACACTTCAATACATTGCCAGAAATAGCCAATTTGCTCAATTTACCTTTAATATATAAATCTATATATGTATAAAAAAAAAAAAAGGGTATTTCTGTCTGTCATTCCGTCGTACATTTTTTTTCCTTTTACGGACGTTTTTTTGTAGAGAATAAATGATGAAAAAAACCAATTAATTGAACGGTTTAAAAGGGAGAAAACACGAAAAAAATTAAAATCTAATTTTGAAACATAGTTTATCTTCAATTTCGACTCTTTAAAATTCAAAATTCAACCGAAAAAATGAAAAGAAAAACTAGCCAATTCGAAAAAATGTTGAAAAAAAAACGAATTTATGAAACATCATTAGTCATTTTTCCTGATTAAGATTAATTTGTTTTAAAGAGGTTAAAATCCAATCAGCACTTTGTTAGAATATATAACAAATTGGACCAAGCTATATTTCTAACAAAGACTAATCATTATTTCTTCTAGATTTTCCAGAACCAAAATTTTAAAAGAAATTCAAAAGACTTTGAAATTGGATTCAAATTTATTTCTACAGATTTTCTAGATTTGCCAGAATATTTTTATTTTATTTTAATCATAATTGGTTTGAAGAAATATTTCACAAATATTCTTTGTCGAAAAAACTGAAATTAAAATGAAGAATTGAATTAAAATGTATTTATTATTCTTTTTAATAAAAAAATAAAAAAATACTTGAACATTGATTTAAATTGTCAGGAAAGAAGAGGAAGGAATTTAAAAGGTAAAAAGGTATATGTGTTTATAAATCCTAAAATCATTTTCAGGGTTGTATTTTTTCTCTAAAATTGTCTTTCTGAAACTTATAAAAAGCAAAGTAAAACAATACATTAAATTTATTTAAACAAGTGAAGACCAAGTCTCTAAAATATTTTCTTGGATTTTCAAATTCTATTTGAGTTTTGTCTCTCTTAGAATTAAAAATGTCCAGCAAAGTGAGAGCAGCTTGATAGTAAATAAATACAATTTAAAAAATAGAGGCAGCTCACTGGTAAGTGCTGCTATTTGAGCTATTTTTAGAACAGGCCAGCGGGCGACTCATCTGGTCCTTACGGGCGACCTGGTGCCCGCCTTGGTGACCCCTGTGTTAGAGCTGGTATGAAGTAAGGCAACATTGTTTTATAATATTACTGCAAGGCCTTCATGGTTTAATTCCACATTTTATGCAAATTCCAAACAGGTACTAAAACAATATGTGAACGACTCACATTTTTGCAGCAGATTCTTTACAATACTAAAGTTCTGTCGTAGAGACATAGGCGCCAATCTACATTTCTGCCAGGCGGTGCTCGTTGTGTGTGTATCAGTGTTGTCCCGATACCAATATTTTGGTACTGGTACCAAAAATATTTTGGTACTTTTCAGTTCTGTTCTAAATAAAGGGGACCACAAAAATGTTTATTATTGGCATTATTTTAACAAAAAAAAATCTTATGGTACATTTAACATATGTTTATTATTGCAGTTTTGTCCTTAAATAAAATAGTGAACATACGAGACAACTTGTCTTTTAGTAGCAAGTAAAAAAAGGCTCCTAATTTAGCTGCTGACATAATAGTAACATATTGTGTCATTTTCCATTCTATTATTTTGTCAACATTATTAAGGACAAGTGGTGGAAAATGAATTATTAATCTACTTGTACATTTACTGTTGATATCTGCTTACTTTCTGTTTCAACATGTCCTATCTACACTTCTGTTCAAATGTAAAATCACTTATTCTTATGTTGTTTGATACTTTACATTAGTTTTGGATGATACCACAAATTTGGGTATCAATCCGATACCAAGTAGGATCATACATTGGTCAAATTCAAAGTCATCATGTGTCCTGGGAAGTATTTCCTGAGTAGTTTATAAACGACATATAAATAAATAAAAAATGAAGGAACATTTTATGATGTTAAAAAATACAGAGGTAATGATAGTAGTATCGACTAGATACGCTCCTGTACTTGGTATCATTACAGTGGATGTTCGCTGTCGATCCATCAATGGCGTTTGTTTATATTGTAACATCCCGGAAGAGTTGGTGCTGCAGGGAATTCTGAACATTTGCTCTGTCGTGTTTATGTTGTGTTGCATTGCAAATATTCTTCCACAATGTGTTTGTTGTTGTTGTTGTTGTTGTATGGCACATGTCTATGATAGTGTTGGTGTTGTTCATACTGCCACCCTTCATACTGTGACATGTATGGCTGTTGAGTAGGTATGCCCTTCATTCACTACAACGAGCTAATGCAATCAAATGTTGTTCTTATCTGTACTGTAAAGTTCAAGTCTAAGTCTATTAGTTGATTATCGGGCACAATGACATTTTGCTTTGGCTTTGTTAGTTATCAACTATATGATTGATGACTTTTTCAATACTGCAAAGTGGACCAAACACATCACAAAATTAACGACGACAAGATTGAATTTTCATAAATTATTTTAAAGATTGAAAGTTGCCATCAATCCCGATAATCCAAATCTCGGCATTGTCCCTGGCTGCTTGGGCCCCGAAGCACCCACGGGAACGGTGCCGATGCATAGAGATGACTAACTTTTTTGCAGAAGGTCAATCAATCAATCAATCAATCAATCAATCAAGTTCACTTATATAGCCCTAAATAACGTGCGGAGGTGGGTAGAGTAGCTAGAAATTGTACTCAAGTAAGAGTACTGTTACTTTAGAGATGTATTACTCAAGAAAAAGTAAGGAGTAGTCACCCAAATATTTACTTGAGTAAAAGTAAAAAGTATGTTGTGAAAAAACTACTCAAGTACTGAGTAACTGATGAGTAACCTGTTCCTTTAATGATGACGGCAACAAGTAATGCACAAAAACATAAAAATAGCAATGAACAAATTCAGAGTCAGGAATATCTCTTAAGCAACTAAAACAATAATATATATTAAATAATATATATTTGGTTTTACACTGTATTGAAAAAAAAATTGAAAATTAATTTTACCTTTGCAACCTCATTATACTATTGGCTAAGTTTTATATTCATAAATGTAAGTTTCTCAATCCCCGACCTGTTTTTTGTGCCTTTAAAAAAGATTTAGAACTCTACATTCAAACACAAGCAAAAAACTGTGAAAACGATGATGCTGTGTTCCAAATTTAAGTTATTTACTGAGATTGAGTGAGTCTATGGCTTTGCACTTTGTTTATTTTATTTATATATATTGTTTTGCATTATATTTCAGTTACTTTGAATTTACAACCCCCCTGGCGTTGTTTTGTACTGTTTTTGTACTTACTTTGATTGTTATTTTCAACTGTTTGTAATTGTTGAAATTTATAAATAAAAGTTTATTTGAAAAAAAGTGTGCAGTTAATCATGTGACCGCCTGGCTCTGTTTGATTGGTGAAACGGAGTCAAACGTCACCAGTGACTGCATTTGATTGGTGAAACGGAGTCAAACATTACCGGTGACTGCATTTGATTGGTGAAACGGAGTCAAACGTTACCAGTGACTGCATTTGATTGGTGAAACGGAGTCAAACGTTACCAGTGACTGCATTTGATTGGTGAAACGGAGTCAAACATTACCGGTGACTGCATTTGATTGGTGAAACGGAGTCAAACGTTACCAGTGACTGCATTTGATTGGTGAAACGGAGTCAAACGTTACCAGTGACTGCATTTGATTGGTGAAACGGAGTCAAACGTTACCAGTGACTGCATTTGATTGGTGAAACGGAGTCAAACGTCACCAGTGACTGCATTTGATTGGTGAAACGCAGGCATGTGATAGATCCTACTTTGAAAGTCTGTCTGACAAACCAAAAACAAACAAAGCGCGCATTAACAGATGGATAAAAATCAGAAGTGAGTAGCGAGTTGAATGTAGATAAATGGAGCGGAGTAAAAGTAGCATTTCTGCTCTATAAATATACTCAAGAAGGAGTAAAATATGTTGCATTAAAACTACTCTTAGAAGTACAATTTATCCCAAAAGTTACTCAAGTAGATGTAACGGAGTAAACGTAGCGCGTTACTACCCACCTCTGATCACGAGTGTCTCAAAGGGCTGCACAAGCCACAACGACATCATCGGCTCGGATCCCATATCAGGGCAAGAAAAGAAAATCTCAACCCCCTGGGATGACAATGAGAAACCTTGGAGGGGACCGCAGACGTGGATCTAGCATTATAGGTCTTTGAAAAACAGCGGAAAGCTCCTCTAATTCTGCCAAAAAAGACCAAAATCCAATGTCTACTCTAAAGGACGTCGTTTTTTGAGGAATAAACAAAAGTGAGACGGATAGTGAAGGGAGAAGTCTCCCCCTAAGTCCCAAGCTTCCTAGAAATGTGGTCCCCAAAACCAATTTAGTTGAATGTCG
>NC_084635.1:1052730-1085230 GCF_033978795.1 Nerophis ophidion
TGTCAAACTACTTCCTTAACCGCCATAACCACAACACCAGGGGGAGCTCCACAAACCACGTTAAACCCAGATTCCGATCTAACAAAGGTCTTAACTCATTCTCTTTCTATGCCACATCAATGTGGAATGCACTCCCAACAGGTATAAAAGTAAGTGCATCTCTATATTCCTTCAAATCCACCCTAAAAAAACACCTCCAGGCAACTTCAAACCTTTACTAATACCCTCCTCCATTCACATCCATCTCCCCGGATTGTAAATAACATAATGTAAATAATCAAATGTACTTCTAATGTATATACTTGTTCTTATGCTATGTGAACTCACTATGTTCTCTGCTGGCTGTACATATCCTACTAAATAAGACCTACACTGTTTCAATGTTGATGCAATTGTTGATGACTGAAGTTCTGATATCAACCAAAGCTCCTCATCCCACCCCCCGGATTGTAAATAATGTAAATAATTCAATGTATATACTATGATGATTAACTTGTGTGATGACTGTATTATGTTGATAGTATATATTTGTACCATGAATTGATGAAGGTGGACCCCGACTTAAACAAGTTGAAAAACTTATTGGGGTGTTACCATTTAGTGGTCAATTGTACGGAATATGTACTGAACTGTGCAATCTACTAATAAAAGTATCAATCAATCAATAAGAGGAACACTGATGGGGCTGCCAATTAGGGCACACCTTAAAAGGTGTGGGGGGGAAAAAATTCTCAGGATTGGAGGGGAGGTGAGTAAAAAAAAAGTCAATCCCAGACTGGACTCTTGGGGAGAGGGAGGGTCCAGACTGAGGCCAAGAAAAAAACTTGATAGCTATAAGCACCATAAGCATGTTACACAGAATCCACAAAACCTGTCGTAGCCATCTTTGAAAGCAAACAACAAGTTGACAAGGACTCTTTGATTTTTTTGAGTAGGAACTCGGAAATTCTGACTTCCCAGCATAAATGGAACCCAGCATCAATGTCTAAAAAAGCCTTTCCACCAGGCGGTGACTGCAAACAGAAGCATTCAAAACTGCGTGTAAGCTTAAAGTCCTACTGAAAGCCACTACTAGCGACCACGCTGTCTGATAGTTTATATATCAATGATAAATTACAATTTTAAATTTCGAGCGAAGTATCCTGTTGAAAAGGTCACGCTATGATGACGCGTGCGCTTGACGTCACGGATTGTAGCGGACATTTTGATCCAGCACCGATCACAGCTATAAGTGGTCTGCATTAATCGCATAATTACACAGTATTCTGGACTTCTGTGTTGCTGAATCTTTTGCAATTTGTTCAACTAATAATGGAGACGTCAAAGAAGAAAGATGTAGGTGGGAAGCAGTGAACTGCGGCCGCCTTTAGCAACACAAACACAGCCGGTGTTTCCTTGTTTACATTCGGCTCTTACCGACACGAGCGGGGAGTTTGCGTCGTTCCTCCTGCAGCTGTGGACTCTCCTGCCTCCTCCCACCGGCCGCCACCGACCGTCGGATGCTTTCTCCGTGGAGGGAAGAAAATAAAAATCTCAGCCCGGCTGCCTTGCCTTGTCGAGAAACGTGGCTTCCCTCAGAGACACTGGCGGTCACCACACCCGTGACCACACCCCTCCGACTTTCAGGTATAACTATATAATCTCACTAAAACACTAGTAACACAATAAGCAGATAAGGGATTTTCCAGAATCATCCTAGTAAATGTGTCTAATAACATCTAAATCGCTCCCACTGCCCTCGCCTTTTTTTTTTCTTCTAGTCCTTCACTCTCACTTTCCTCATCCACGAATCTTTCTTCCTCGCTCAAATTAATGGGGAAATTGTCGCTTTCTCGGTCCGGATCGCTCTCGCTGCTGGTGGCCATGAATGTAAACAATGTTCAGATGTGAAGAGCTCCACAACCCGTGACGTCACGCGCACATCGTCTGCTACTTCCGGTACAGGCAAGGCTTTTTTATTAGCGACCAAAAGTTGCCAACTTTATCGTGGATGTTCTCTACTAAATCCTTTCAGCAAAAATATGGCAATATGGGGAAATGATGAAGTATGACACATAGAATGGAGCTGCTATCCCCGTTTAAATAAGAACATCTCATTTCAGTAGGCCTTTAATGGCAAAACCTTATGATTTGACGCTTCGGCATTGTTCAAGATGAGTATTGTAAGAACATTAATACGTCAGAAAAGATGAGATGCATCAAAGGTCCCTTTTGAGAGATATTTCAATGGCACAATTACTGTCACTTGTAAACAACCTCCCTTATAATTACAGTGTTGGAAGCCCAGCAAGTAGATGCATTTAAGGAATGCTGCCGAACGGAGAAATAGTCGTATTCCACACACACATTTTGGGTTTGGACTTGGCCTCCACCCTCCTCTGCGCTCCCACGCTGTGGCGTCAGCAGGCCGGCCGTCCGCCGACTGTGTTTCTCATTCCGTCAGATGTTGGGAAGCCGTTCAAGTTCTGCACTCCATCCTTTGACATTCCCCATTTCCCGAGAGAGGACGGGCAGCCTTGTCGCGGTAATGTCAAACACATGTGGAGCGGACGGCGTGCGGAAAAGCGCCGCGCGTTTGGGACAAATGGTCCCCGCCACCCGATTTGTCCTTCTCTTCATCGCTCCGCGGTCGCGTCCAATTTGTCCGGTAAGCGCATCACATTTGTGTTGCCGTGGCGGGCCACCTGCGGGGGAAGGTAATGCGTCTCGGGGAATGGGCCGCGTTTAGATAACTGGCTGGCTGTGGTGGAAGGCATGGGCCTGTCCATCACCACACACGCTGAAGGACTGAAAGGGTGGGTCCGAGGCGAAGGACTGAAAGGGTGGGACCGAGGCGAAGGACTGAAAGGGTGGGACCGAGGCGAAGGACTGAAAGGGTGGGACCGAGGCGAAGGACTGAAAGGGTGGGACCGAGGCGAAGGACTGAAAGGGTGGGACCGAGGCGAAGGACTGAAAGGGTGGGACTGAGGCGAAGGACTGAAAGGGTGGGACTGAGGCGAAGGACTGAAAGGGTGGGACCGAGGCGAAGGACTGAAAGGGTGGGACCGAGGCGAAGGACTGAAAGGGTGGGACCGAGGCGAAGGACTGAAAGGGTGGGACCGAGGCGAAGGACTGAAAGGGTGGGACTGAGGCGAAGGACTGAAAGGGTGGGACCGAGGCGAAGGACTGAAAGGGTGGGACCGAGGCGAAGGACTGAAAGGGTGGGACCGAGGCGAAGGACTGAAAGGGTGGGACCGAGGCGAAGGACTGAAAGGGTGGGACCGAGGCGAAGGACTGAAAGGGTGGGACCGAGGCGAAGGACTGAAAGGGTGGGACCGAGGCGAAGGACTGAAAGGGTGGGACCGAGGCGAAGGACTGAAAGGGTGGGACTGAGACGAAGGACTGAAAGGGTGGGACCGAGGCGAAGGACTGAAAGGGTGGGACTGAGGCGAAGGACTGAAAGGGTGGGACCGAGGCGAAGGACTGAAAGGGTGGGACCGAGGCGAAGGACTGAAAGGGTGGGACCGAGGCGAAGGACTGAAAGGGTGGGACCGAGGCGAAGGACTGAAAGGGTGGGACCGAGGCGAAGGACTGAAAGTGTGGGACCGAGGCGAAGGACTGAAAGGGTGGGACCGAGGCGAAGGACTGAAAGGGTGGGACCGAGGCGAAGGACTGAAAGGGTGGGACCGAGGCGAAGGCTCCAGACCACTTTTATGGCCCCTAATGCAGGGGTGTCCAAAGTGCTCCTTTATTATTAGCCCACCAGACATTCTGCATACAAACACACCCCAGTAGGGCTGCACGATTACCAATATTGAAAAAATTATTATTAATCCTATTAGGGTTGTATACGTAGTATACCGGTACTAAGTACCGTATTTTCCAGATTCTAAGGCGTACATAAAATCCTTTTTTTCCCTCAAAACTCGACAGTGCGCCTTATAACCCGGTGGGCCTGATAGACGGAATCATTCTGGTTTTGCTTACCGACCTCGAAGCAATTTTATTTGGTACATGGTGTAATGATAGGTGTGAGCAGTAGATGGCAGTCAAACATAAGAGATACGCGTAGACTGCACCAATATGACTCAAGTCATACTTGCCAACCCTCCCGGATTATCCGGGAGACTCCCGAAATTCAGCACCTCTCCCGAAAACCTACCGGGAGAATTTTTCTCCCAAAATTCAGGCGGAGCTGGAGGCCACGCCCCCTCCAGCTCCATGCGGACCTGAGTAACGTGTCGACAGCCTGTTTTCACGTCCGCTTTCCCACAGCATGTCTGCCCAATGACGTTTTAACTGTAGAATGATGGAGGGTGAGTTCTTTGTTTCTTATGTGGGTTCATTGTTAGGCAGTTTCATTAACGTCCTCCCAGCGAGGTAACAACACACAACAACAGCGGTCCGTTTTCTTCTACCGTAAAGCAGTTTGTCTGCCGTAAACAGCAATGTTGTGACACTCTTAAACAGGACAATACTGCCATCTACTGTACATGTATGGTTAGAAAATCAAGGATGGACAATTCAACCCTTAACTCAACAATGAGTAGATGAGTGTTATGAGTGTGTAAATGTGTAAATAAATGAACACTGAAATTCAAGTATTTATTTTATATATATATATATATACATATATATATATATATATATATATATATATATATATACATATATATATATATATATATATGTATATATATATATATATATATTGCTAGAATTTACTGATAGTCAAGTATTTCTTATATATGTATAAATATATATATAAAAAAAAAAAAATATATATATATATATATATATATATATATATATATATATATAAATGAAATACTTGACTTGGTGAATCTAGCTGTAAATATACTCCTCCCCTCTTGACCACGCCCCGGCCCCAACCACACCCACCGCCCCTTACCTACCGAAATTGGATGTCTCAAGGTTGGCAAGTATGACTCAAGTAAACAACACCAACATTTTATATGTTCCATTGAAAATATAGAAAATTACACACGGCGCTCAAAAATCTATCAAAATGTTTTAGTACGACTTCGGTAAGCTACGGAGCCGCGCCGCTTGATGTATTGTCGGCGCATTAAACATACAAGTATTATTATGGTGTGTATATAAGGTAAATAAATGATAAATGGGTTATATTTGTATAGCTCTTTTCTACCTTCAAGGTACTCAAAGCGCTTTGACACTATTTCCACATTTACTCACACACACACATTCACACACTGATGGAGGGAGCTGCCATGCAAGGCCCAAACCACGACCCATCAGGAACAAGAGTGAAGTGTCTTGCTCAAAAACACAATGGACATAACTAGGGTTGTAGAAGGTGGGGATTGAACCGGTAACCCTCAGGTTACTGGCACGGCCATTCTCCCAACCGCGCCACGCCGTCCCAGAAGGTAAGATATATTGTCTGCCGTTTTGTTTGGGGATATTAGGCAAAAGCAACTTTTCAGACCATTGGCTACCTGCTGATTTGTATTTGGGATCTGCATAAATCCTGAAAAATTGCGCAAGTCTTCCTTTGTAGTCCGTGTCAACCCCATAATCGATAAGCTTTTTCTGGGGGATTAATCCTCCACTGTTACCTTTTGTAATATAAAGTAGTGTAAAGTTCTTACTTATATCTGTCAGTAAACTCGCCATTAAAGCGCTAAAACATACCGGTGTAGTGAGTTTACATTATTTACCTGAGGAACTTTACTTATTAGAGCGTTCCGGTTGGACGGTTTTTCACAGGACACATTTCCGAATTTTACCATGGATTGATTAACGTGGACCCCGACTTAAACAAGTTGAAAAACTTATTGGGGTGTTACCATTTAGTGGTCAATTGTACGGAATATGTACTGTACTGTGCAATCTACTAATAAAAGTGTATTTCAATCAATCAATTCCGACCATGCTGTTGTTTCCGGGTGAGGCGATGCTGCTCCGTTATTGATTGAAGTAAAGTCTGAATGTCATTAAAACAGTTAGCTCCATCTTTTGACACTTCTTCCACTCCCGTCCTTGCACGCTACACCGCTACAACAAAGATGACAGTTAAAAGACGCTGTTGAAGGTGAGCCACGTAAATAGTCTTATTTACGTGGCTTATTTACGCTACACCGCTACAACAAAAATGACAGTGAAAAGACACTGTCGAAGGTGAGCCACGTAAATAAGATTATTTACGTGGCTCACCTTCGACAGCGTCTTTCCACTGTCATCTTTGTTGTAGCGGTGTAGCGTGCAAGGACGGGTGTGGAAGAAGTGTCAAAAGTTCCTGACGTTTAATGGCTTGGTATAAACAAAACAAAAGTCTAAGTTAATTGTTTTCTTCGTATTTTTGAAACGACACCTCAGAAATGATTTTCAGAATGTGCTTGTCAGGCTTGTCCCCGACAGTTTGGCTATGTTTTTGTTTTTTCCTCTGCATTTGTCTTTGTTTACTCTGTGTGTAGTAGTATTTCCTGTCAGCGCTCTTATTTTGTCTGTTTCCTTTGATTCTCCCTGGGCGCTGTCTCCCCTCAGCTGTGGCTGATTGGCACCTGACCACACCTGGTGTCAATCAGCCCACTCCTATTTTTACCTGCTTTATCTTCCAGTCTGCGCTGGATCATTGTTGTTGCTACCTGTCGTGTCATGTCGTGTCGTTTCAATGCAGCGTTGCGGTAAGCTATACGAACCCCAAGATGCAGAGAAGGAGGCAAGGCATTTTGCAGGTAAACATAATTTAATGAAACACTAAGACAACACCCGAACAAAAGGGTACAAACAAAAAGCGCACGAGGCGGATAACAAACTTGGATATGAACAAAAAAAAACTGGAAGCAGGGAACAAAAGACAGTAAGCTACAAACAGCTACCGTGTATAGCTTACCGCAACGCTGCATGGACACGACAGGTAGCAATGACAATAATCCAACGCTGACCAGAAGACAAAGCAGGTAAAAATAGAAGCGGGCTGATTGACACCAGGTGTGGCCAGGTGCCAAACAGCCGCAGCTGAGGGGAGACAGCGCCCAGGGAGAAACACAGGAAACAGACAAAATAAGAGCGCTGACAGGAAATACTACACACAGAGGAAACAAAGACAAATGCAGTGGAAAAAAATAAAACCTAGCCAAACTGTCAGGGACAAGCCCGACAGTGCTTGTTCTATTTTTGTCCGAAGAAAGACAAAGAAAACAATCTGAAGTTGTCTTTATTTTTAAGTTATCACGCCATGAAAGTAGATTTTGATTTGTTTTAACAGAAGTTAAAGTGGAAAACACAAATATGGACCGTGCCTATTTTGTATGGAGACACGTGGGAATAGAAGACCGCCGCTTTACAGACACAACAATATTTGGACTGCGGACGCCAAACAACAGGAAAAGTCCCGCGCAAGTCCGCCGTCTTCGCCTGTTCGCCCGGGCCCAGGTGTCTTTGTTGTGCTGACCACCTGACCGGCTTCACTGCAGTGGGCAGCAGCCGCCCACCTGAGGCCATCTGTTCTCCTCGTTAATTAGGAGGCAGGCGGCCTCACCTGCACTGCCCGCCTTTAAATCACAATAATTAGCGCACACTCGCCCAACCCACGCACTCGTGCAACAAACTCAAGTACATCGGAGGGTCAACAACACGGAAGCGGCAAGACGGCCATTAAAAGCGTACAGGCTCTTTAGTAAAACCACATCCGACGGACCTTTAAAGAGTTCTCCCGACATTCTGGCCATGCTCTTATTGCACCGTGTGGTCAGCGGGAAGCCAATAACCACTCAGGCCGGGGGTCATAATGAACACCGGGATGGATGATACTTAAGAAGCCGCTGATGGAGCCAGAGGGCGTGCGGTCAGGCAGGGCGTCTGCACTGCGGTTTCGCCCCCGCGACCTCACGTCCATTGTTGGAGACTATTATCAGCGCTTCAATTATTCACAAGATATTTACCAGCGCCAATTATGCGGAGAAAAGGGGAGCCTGAGTGTTTTACTGCTGCACTCAGGGCCGGAAGAGACCAGACGCCGGCTCTCTGCCACGCCGGAGGCCGGAAGACAGAGACCAGCTTCACGGAGCCCTGGCTGAAGGACTCGGGACACTTCGGAGTCCCATGACCATTGGCACGGACGTGAGCTAGTGGGCAGCCTAGGACCCAGTCGGCTTTGTCTCACGCTGTAGCCCAGCGGACCATGGCGTGGAAGCACTGCAGAGGCCACCGCCGTCTATGTGGGCGTGGAAATGATGGTTTTCTTTGCTTCTTTCTCCATGCACATTACAATTAAATCCTATATTTGCTCGGGTTGTTTGCTTTTTTTCATGGTTTTACTTCTTAGACTTCCTTTATTGTCATCCAAATTTGAAGTTTACAGTACAGATAAGAAAGGAATGTCATTGCATTAGCTCGTTTTAGTGCAGGAGAGAAGAGCAGCTGCAGGTATTTAGGGAAAGGATATTGCGTTTACCAAAATAAGGTGGAAGATATTGCATCTACAAAAGAAGGTGCAGAGTGTTTGCATTTACAAAAGAAGGAGCAAATGTAAATAGATAAAGAACAGGAGCGATGTGTGAAATTATTTTACAGATAAATATATTGCACGTTTATATATATATATATATATATATATATATGTCTGTCTTTCTGTGTTGGCCCTGCAATGAAGTGGCGACTTTTCCAGGGTGTAGTCCGCCTTCCGCCCGATTGTAGCTGAGATAGGCACCAGCGCCCCCCGAGACCCCAAAAGGGAATAAGGGGTAGAAAATGGATGGAGGGATGGATATATATAAATATATATATATTACACATTAGGTCAGGAAAAAAACACAGAGGCTATATCATCCCTACAAGCCCTAGGGAAACCTGCAAATCAGGCAGGTTACACTGCTCCTCAGGGGATTTTAATACATAAAAAAAAAAATCCCCGTGAAACAGGCTTGTTTTCTTCAACAATTAGTTTCCTCAGTTCCCAAACGTTTATTGAGTGTTGTTAAAAGAAAAGGTGATGTAACACAGTGGTGAACATGCCCTTTCCCAACTACTTTGGCACGTGTTGCAGCCATGAGATTCCAAGTTAATTATTATTTGCAAAAAAAATAAAGTTTATGAGTTTGAACATGAAATATCTTGTCTTTGTAGTGCATTCAATTGAATATGGCTTGAAACGGATTTGCAAATCCTTGTATTCTGTTTATCTTGTTTCATTGTTGACCTTTTGTGTCTGCACCGCCACCACATCATTTCCCCTCCATGGGTAAATCAAGTCTATCCTTTCCTAGAACTTCCAAGACTTCCTCTCCCCAGCAAGCCTGTTGTGTTCTCTTTCAGGTGTGGCATCTTCAGCTTTCCCTTGTCGTTTCATCGAGGTAGAAGCGACACGCGAGGATGGCGACGCGGCCCCGCACAGTTCACCACAGACCAAAGGGCTCAATTTATCCCTTTTCACCTCCGTCACCTCCAATCCGGTGGAGGTGGACAGGATGTGAGGCGGAGCAAAGATTTTGTGTCATCACTCTGTTTCGACATGACTTTGATGTGCCGCACTCTCTCTCTCTCTCTCTCTCTCTCTCTCTCTCTCTCTCTCTCTCTCATCCCTACTTTTATCCCCCCACAGTAAATGTGGACTATACGTGAGGAATGATAAGTTAATAGGCTCATAAATGCATGTATAAAATAACGGTAAACCATGTTGGCAGTAGAACATAATCATTAAAACACTGCATGGAAGCTTTTTTTTTTTTTTGCAGTGATTGCAGTATTTAGACCTACTTTTACAAAATAAAAAAAAGGCCGAAAGCTACTCATTTTTTTTTTTTTTTATAAATAATTCTTGTCAAAGCTCATCATTATTCCCCAAAAAATTGGAGTGTTGCATTAAGAATGTTCTCTTCTTCTTGTATGTATGTAATGCTAGCTACCTCTCTTTGTTTATAATGTACAATATCTGATGGATTATAATGTATAATATCTGATGATGTACTCTCTATTTTATGCTGCCCTTATTATTATATTATTTTTTTCTGCAGCTGTTACATATCCTGTAATATTGTACATGGTAATTGGGATTTTTTATATATTCTATATATTATATAAAAATATAATAATATATACATATATGAATATATATACATCAGTATATATTATATACTGTACACATAATATGTAAATATTACATATGTTATATATTATAGTGCTACTTTGGTACAATTTTTGTCGACTTTAATACCTGCATTATTCTTTCCATCCTTTGAAATTGAGCTACTGTGTGGAACAATTTCCCTTCTGGCTCAACAAAGTTTGTCGAAGTCGAAGTCTAAATGTATTTAATCGGGAAAAAAAGAAAAGAAAGAAAGAAAGGATTTTGTGTTTTGGCAACATTCATATTAGTTATTAGGAGTGTGAATCTTCGGACACTGAACGATTCTATTTTGATTCCGATTGACGATTTGATTCAAACCGATTCTGGCCATGTAATAATTGATATAATAGTCATGAGGCTTTTTCAAAACAGGTTAGAAAAGTTCCTTTTGGTTGCCTTTTTAAAAATGTATTTTCATAAAATACATACATTTTTTCAAGCAATTTTAGAAAACGAAGCGGTAGGAAACGGATGATTTATTATTCCATTTATTTAGAATTGAGATAATTCGGATGTGAATCAATTTTTGTTGTGTGCACCCCAATTAGCAATTTAAGTACCTGTTTATATTTTTTGGAGTTAATGGTTACTGTTTATTGTTGCCATGGAACAAAAAGACCAATATCTACCAAGTCAAACGACTTGGTAGACTATTTTTTTTATCGTGCTCTGCTTGTGTTGTGTTTGCTCATTTTTCTTGCGTTATCTTTCAAGCTGCCTTTTCTACAGCACTTTGGCTAACCTGTGGTACATTTTAAATGTGCTTTATAAATAAAGTTGATTTGATTGATTCTGATATTCGAGAAACATTGTTTCGTGCTTTTTTGTGCATATTTTTCATCAACTACGTCTGCTTTGAACAGTTTATGAACACATCCTTTTTTTGTGTGACGTCTTGATGGGAGACCTCCGATTGAAGCATTTTCTGTCGTTTCCCACAAACTCGAACATACAACCTGAAACATCATTCACAGTCGACGGACGACATGGACTTACTCTGCTGTGAAGGGTCGAGGTCAGGCTGAGGTAATCCACAGTTTTCTACAATTTAATCCTCGTTCTCTGCGTCGACGGCATGCAAAAATTGTTTTGGATGCCGTACTGCCAGGAAGGAGAGGCTCTAGAACCATCAAAACATGAAGATTCAACTTTCCCCCTTCCAGCTTCGAAACTCGTCTGATGGGGGTAAAAAAAAAAAACACCTCAAAAAATCTCAACCGCGGAGATGATGTCTTTGGGTTTTTAAATTTTTTTTTATCACAACTTGCCCCGTCCGTAGAAATCCACTGTCTCAGTCATGATTTTTCGAGTTAATTGTTACTGTTTATTGTTTCCATGGAACAAAAAGACCACGGTCTATCAAGTCAATGGACCTGGTAGACTATTTTTGTATTTATCGTGCTCTGTTTGCGTTTGCTCATTTTTCTTGCATTATCTTTTAACCTGCCTTTTGTACAGCACTTTGGCTAACCTGTGGTACATTTTAAATGTGCTTTATAAATAAAGTTGATTTGATTGATTGATTCTGATATTTGAAAAACATTGTTTCAAGCTTCTTGTCTGCAAGTTTCTCATCAACTACGTCTGCTTTGAACAGTTTAAGAACACATCCTTTTTTTGTGTGGCGTCTCGATTGAGGCATTTTCTGTCGTTTCCCACAAACCCGAACATACAATCTAAAACATCATTCACAGTCGACGGACGACATGGACTTACTCTGCTGTGAAGGGTCGAGGTCAGGCTGAGGTAATCCACAGTTTTCTAGAACACAATCCTCGTTCTCTGCGTCGACGGCATGCAAAAATTGTTTCGGATGCCCTACTGCCAGGAAGGAGAGGCTCTAGAACCATCAAAACATGAAGATTCAACTTTCCCCCTTCCAGCTTTGAATCTTGTCCGATGGGGGTAAATAACAACAAAAAAAAAGGTCAACCACGGAGATGATGATGATGTCTTTGTTTTTTTCAATCAAAAATCGCCCCGTCCGTAGAAATCCACTGTCTCAGTCATGATCAACTGTAAATCTCCCGGTGAGTCCCAATAATAAAACAAGGCAGTATTAAAAGGTGAAGATCCTGCAAGGCTGCGTCTGGCGACTTTCTTGAGTTCAGTTTGCAGGAATTAAGGACAGGGAAGAGAGGGGGGTCGGAGGGGGTTGGGGGGGTGGGTGGGGGGGCAGTATCCAAACACGTCCGACTGCAATAATTCCTTATTATTGAGTTTGTATATGGATAATAATAAATAAAAGAATAATAATAAAAAAGGCGTCCTTCCTCTCCTCCTCGTCAGGCTTTGTTGCCGGCGGGGTGACTTCTTCTTCTCCAAGCCTTCATGTTGTCTTCGCTGCTGAAATCTACACTTGTTTTGTTCTTGTTCTTCTTGTTCTTGTTGTTGTTGTTGTCCTGGCTGATAAATGGAGCTGGCGAGCCCACAGTGCGCACTAACCGCGGCTCTCTCTCTCTCTCTCTCTCTCTCTCTCTTTCGCCTCCTCCGCCTCGCTCTCTCACTCTCTCTCTGCCTCTCTCTGCCTCTGTCTCTGTCTCTGTCTCTGTCTCTCTGTCCCCTCTGGAGCCTTCTGTCTGCGTTTAAACACCATCTGGAGCTCGCTCTCTCTCTCTCTCTCTCTCTCTCTCTCTCTCTCTCTCCCTCTCTCTCCCTCTCTCTCTCTCTCCTAAAATAACATCAAGACATAAAGGCGACGCAACACTTGCCTAATACAACTTACATCTGCTAAAAAAAAACAACAACACAGATTAATCACGCCTCAGCTGTACATAGTGTATATATATATATTTAAATAATAAAAACAAATCAACCACATTGTGCATTGCGTCCTTTGTAAGTATTGACCACAGGAGCAGTACCGGCATTCGCCGTTGAGCGCCGCTGTTTCCTCACACCCAAACGCACAAAGGAGCATCTTCCTGGGGGTGGTGGTATAATGGTATAAGTGGACGTGGAGGCTTCCAGGTTCGAGCCCCCGCTTCCGCCATCCTGGTGTTCTACTGTTGTGTTAGAAAAATCTGCAGCGACCCCCCCAACAAGGAATGTTTTCACTGCTTGACTCTTCTGGAACAGTGGTTCTCAAATGGGGGTACTTGAAGGTATGCCTAGGACAGTGGTTCTCAAATGGGGGTACTTGAAGGTATGCCTAGGACAGTGGTTCTCAAATGGGGGTACTTGAAGGTATGCCTAGGACAGTGGTTCTCAAATGGGGGTACTTGAAGGTATGCCTAGGACAGTGGTTCTCAAATGGGGGTACTTGAAGGTATGCCTAGAGCAGGGGTCGGCAGCCCAAAATGTTGAAAGAGCCGTATTGGACCAAAAACAAATCTGTCTGGAGCCGCAAAACAAATTTAAAAGCCCCATCACGTACAGATAGTGTCATGAGATATAAATGGAATTAAGAGGACTTAAAGGAAACTAAAAGAGTTCAAATAGAGCGACAAATGAGGCACAATGATGCATTATGAACATATACAGTAGCTAGCCTAAATAGCATGTTAGCATCGATTAGCTTGCAGTCATGCAGTGACCACATATGTCTGATTAAAAGTGATAGTTTGGTGGACAGAAAAAGAAGTGGCATAAAGCACGTTTTAGAAAGTCGGAGAAAGTTATACATGTAAACAAACTACGGTGAGTTCAAGAACCACCATAATTATTAGGTCAAAGCGGCGCTCGCCGAATACTCGAATCAGTGAAGCATGTTTACTACAAACAGTGGGCTTTAAAAACAATTGGGATGTTTGTGTCATGTTTGTCGTCCTACAGAAAACCTATTAAAACAAACAAAAAAAAGTCCCCCCCCCCCTCATCTTTTTCCATTTTTCATATATTTTTGAAAAAGCTCCAGAGAGCCACTAGGGCGGCAATAAAGAGACTCGGGGTACTTGAGGTTTTTTTTTTAAATATTCTAAAAATAGCAACAATTCAAAAATCCTTTATAAATATATTTATTGAATAATATTTCAACAAAATATGAATGTAAGTTCATAAATTGAGAAAAGAAATACAACAATGCAATATTCAGTGTTGACAGCTAGATTTTTTGTGGACATGTTCCATAAATATTGATGTTAAAGATTTATTTTTTTGTGAAGAAATGTTTAGAATAAAGTTGATGAATCCAGATGGATCTCTATTACAATCCCCAAAGAGGACACTTTAAGTTGATGATTACTTTTATGTGTAGAAATCTGCATTTATAATTGAATCACTTGTTTATTTTTCAACAAGTTCTTAGATACTTTTATATCTTTTTTTCCAAATAGTTCAAGAAAGACCACTACAAATGAGCAATATTTTGCACTGTTATACAATTTAATAAATCAGAAACTGATGACATAAGTGCTGTATTTTACTTCTTTATCTCTTTTTTTCAACCAAAAATGCTTTGCTGTGATTAGGGGGTACTTGAATTAAAAACATGTTCACAGGGGGTACATCACTGAAAAAAGGTTGAGAACCACTGTTCTAGAAAGAGGTTCTGCAGCCTCTGTAACAGCTTCTTCCCTCTGGCCGTAAAACACTTGAACGCATCATGATAATCCCCTCAATTCCCCGCTGGGAGCAGCACGGTGGTACAGGGGTTAGTGCGTCTGCCTCACAGTACGAAGGTCCTTAGTAGTCCTGGGTTCAATCCCGGGCTCGGGATCTTTCTGTGTGGAGTTTGCATGTTCTCCCCGTGACTGCGTGGGTTCCCTCCGGGTACTCCGGCTTCCTCCCACTTCCAAAGACATGCACCTGGGGATAGGCCCCTCCCACCTCCAAAGACATGCACCTGGGGGTAGGCCCCTCCCACCTCCAAAGACATGCACCTGGGGATAGGCCCCTCCCACCTCCAAAGACATGCACCTGGGGATAGGCCCCTCCCACCTCCAAAGACATGCACCTGGGGATAGGCCCCTCCCACCTTCAAAGACATGCACCTGGGGATAGGCCCCTCCCACCTCCAAAGACATGCACCTGGGGATAGGCCCCTCCCACCTCCAAAGACATGCACCTGGGGGTAGGCCCCTCCCACCTCCAAAGACATGCACCTGGGGATAGGCCCCTCCCACCTCCAAAGACATGCACCTGGGGATAGGCCCCTCCCACCTTCAAAGACATGCACCTGGGGATAGGCCCCTCCCACCTCCAAAGACATGCACCTGGGGATAGGCCCCTCCCACCTCCAAAGACATGCACCTGGGGATAGGCCCCTCCCACCTCCAAAGACATGCACCTGGGGATAGGCCCCTCCCACCTTCAAAGACATGCACCTGGGGATAGGCCCCTCCCACCTCCAAAGACATGCACCTGGGGATAGGCCCCTCCCACCTCCAAAGACATGCACCTGGGGATAGGCCCCTCCCACCTTCAAAGACATGCACCTGGGGATAGGTTGATTGGCAACACTAAATGGTCCCTAGTGTGTGAATGTTGTCTGTCTATCTGTGTTGGCCCTGCAAAGAGGTGGTGACTTGTCCAGGGTGTACTCCCCCCTACGCCCGAATGCAGCTGAGAAAGGCTCCAGCACCCACCCCGATAGGGACAAGCGGTAGAAACAATGGATGGCTGAAGATGAATGCAAGTGCATCAGATGGACTTCGATTAAACGTGATGTGGCTTTTATGCTCACATCCATTTTCCATTTTTATGGCTGCTGTTCATTGGGCGTCTTTGTTGCACGCTTTAATTAGCGCCCAATAATATCATGCCGCTTTTTTTTCCTCTTTATGGTTCATCTGTACGCTGAGAGCACTGAATATGATTTTTGACTTAGCGCTATAACCTTCCAATGCATAACCACCTCACTGCCAGTGGTTTATTCTGAATATATATCATTTTAATCACAGGTTAAAAGGGGAATAGAATGTCTTATAACGAGTCCTTTGAGCAGGATCTCTCAGTGCTTCGAGTTATGTGCATGTTTGGGACTAAATGTGTGGAAACAACAACATTATGATGGTGCCAAATTTTTCAATGTCAACCAAAAATAAAAGGAAAATAAACCCAATTTTTTGCTCCACCGTAAAATGTAATAGTTTGCACAATTCAAACTCGTTTCAGGTATATTTTTTGTTTAATTTTTCACCCTCTAGGTCGGACTTGTGCCAATTAAGGCCTGCCGGACATTCCCCACATTTTTTTTCAGATCTTTAAGATGGAAAGTGTATCTGCCATGATGACGTGCACTCATGTTTTCTAATGGCCCGGAAGTCTTCAACTCTACTAAGTATTTCAATGGTTGGAATCTGTGCTTTTGCATGATGTACTACTTCATGGGAGTCAATCTGTGCTTTTGCATGATGTACTACTTCATGGGAGTCAATCTGTGCTTTTGCATGATGTACTACTTCATGGGAGTCAATCTGTGCTTTTGCATGATGTACTACTTCATGGGAGTCAAACTCTGGGCCGCCGTGTAAATTCTCTTGGCCCTTGAGGCAATATCAAATGAACATTAGAACTGGCCCGCCGCTGTAACACCTCATTCACCGCTAATACTCTTACTTGCCAACTCTCCCGATTTTCCCGCGAGACTCTCGAAGTTCAGTGTCCCTCCCGAATTTCTTCCCGGGCAACAATATTGGGGGTGGGTCTTAAAGGCAGTGCCTTTGGCGTTCTCTACAACCTGTCGCCACGTCCGCTATTCCTCCATACAAACAGCATAATATATGTGAATGCAATGCATACTTGGTCAACAGCCGTACAGGTCACACTGAGGGTGGCCATATAAACAACTTTAACACTGTTACAAATATGTGCCACACTGAAACCACACCAAAGAAGAATTACAGATTTTGGGAGAACATCCGCACTGCAACACAACATAAACACAACAGAACAAATACCCACAACCCCTTGCAGCACTAACTCTTCCAGGACGCTACAATATACACCCCCACCATCACCAAACCCCGTCCACCTCAACCCCGCCATTGAAAAGAGGCATTCCATTTTTATTTAAATGTTATTTTATATGCCATTGATATTTTTTAATTATTATTATTATTTGAAACTGGATTTTGCATGTCACTAAAGTTATATAAGCCTCGCTTGTTCAAGATTAAATGCAAAACTTGTTTGGGTCCTTATTAAAAGGTTCATTTGTTCAACCTCGGCCCGCGGCTTTGTTCCGTTTTCAATGTTGGCCCACTCTGTATTTGAGTTTGACAGCCCTGTACTTGTTACTATGGTCATCTAATCAGTTACTATGGTCATTTAATTAATTAATATGGTAATCTAATGAGTTATTATGGTCATATAAGTCACAGCAGCTCAGACGAGGCACCAAGCAATGTTTCCACCGAGTGTTTCTATAGCTGCCAGCCTGAAATGTGGCTGTCAGGGACGGACGGGGGAGGAGATTTTTACAACAAAGTTCTAAAGCTTAGTGATATATCAGTTACCGTATTTCCTTGAACTGCCGCCGGGTTTATATTATGCGCCTGCCTAGAATTACTGCCGGGTCAAACTCGTTTCGCAAAATATTTTTATTAGCGCATGCTTGGTATTACCGCCTGGTCAAATTCGTGACGTGACGAGTGACACTTCACCTGTCATCATTTTCAAAATGGAGGAGGCTGATTTCAATCATTTAAAATCGCATAAAGGGAAGAAGATTAAGAGCTATTCAGTAGGATTTAAGGTCCAAGCTATTGAATATGCTAAAAAGAACAGTAAGCAGCTATGTTTTATTAATATACCGTAGCTGCGTGCGTCAAATATGAGTCATTAACTGACTCCCGCCTCCTGGTGGTAGAGGGCGCTAGTGATCCTTCTTGCGACTACTCGGCTGCAGAAGAAGTGACAACAAGCAGCAAGAGTGAGCAGCCATCCTTTATTTTTTCCTCTCGCTTGCACTTTTAACATGGAGGATTACATATCTAAAATAAAACAGTTTTCTAAACTGGACTTTCAATGGAAGCAGGAGGTAATAAAGGAAGATCTCCATCCAGACAGAGAGACTTTTAAAACTGAAGAAAGATAAGGAAGACTTCTATAAACAAGTTATCGATGCTTTTGATCAGAAGGAGCTGTGCATGGACTTCATTTATAAGTAAAGGTAAGACCATAATAAGGTTTTTTTTTATTTAAATGTGCTTTTCATGATGGTATCCTTACATCACATTCAAATTTTTAAGCGCAGGCCTAAATTTACCACTTGCCTTTGGTAAGTGCCGGAGTGAGAAGAGGTTTTAAATTAATTAGCGGCCCGGCGGCAATTCAAGGAAATAAAGTACAGGAGATTGTAGGTTTTTTTTTTTTTTACCCTTCGCGTTCATATTTCGCTGTGTTTGTGCATTTTTTTTTGCGTTTCGCTTGATTGCAAAATATATTGATCGAGGTTCATATGTTGTCAAATTCAGTGTTTTATCGTTTTACAGCCTGATGGAAGAAGCTGTTACAGAACCTGAAGGTTCTTCTAGGGAGGCTGCGGAACCTCTTTCTAGAGTCCAGCAGTAAAAACAGTCCTTGGATTTCATTCCTTCTCATTTATAAGTACGATGTGGCTAGCAATGCAGCTAAGGGGAATAAATTAGTGCCAAAAAAGCCCTCGAATAAACACTCCAAAACCGCCAACAATACTCCATTGACATCTCGCGACTTGAATATAACCCAAGTATTAGTGATATTGTTATTATGAGGCCTAAATCCGAGAAACTACTTTTAGCAGCGCCGCGATCACACAGAGCTAACTAGCTTGTGCAGGTAGAGTATTAAGTTTCTGCGTGTCATGTTCTCACTTTTACTGTAGAAGGTTCTGGACATTAACTGAGAAGTTGGTCAACTTTGACATCCAATTTAGACCTGAAGATGGTGAGAAGACATGAAAAAACGTTTCTTTGAATCCATTTTATTTATTTATTTATTTTAACCTGTGTAACTATTATGATTAATTCTTCGTCTAAACGGGAAGATATGAACATCCAATCACTATTGAAGTGTTCAAAGGGAATAATTTGTCCTATTTTAAGTACCTCTAAATGCATTGTTTTATGCATTACAATCAAATCAAACTTTAATTATATAGCAATAAATAACTAAAATTAACGCCAACTAAAAAAAATACAAAACATATGTGAAAATAATAAACAAATAATATACTTCAATAGGGTAATAAAACATGAGAGAATAATACTATAAATATTAATAATTATATTTTTATATAATTATACATATTTAAACATTAATACAGATACATATATATATGTATTGATAATATCAATCAATCAATGTTTGTATATATTATATATAGTATTATTAATCTACATAACTTATTATTAATAATATATACAAATAAAAAAATATATATATGAATAATAATGATGTGTTTGTGACTAAACATGCGAGCAGACGCGCACGAGGATCGTGCAAAATCTGTCAACAAATCATACATTTTTTAAGAAATTTATTTTATTTAATGCTTAACCATTGGTGGAAGATCACTTGCACAAAAAAAAATCATTAAATTCTTATATAAGTCAAAAAATAATACAAAACATGTAAAAAAATGAAATAAAAATAATATGTCAAATTACTAAGGTAATAAAACATAACATTGAGATAATAATACTAGCAATATTGATAATTATATTTTTATATAATTATAAATATTTAAACATTTATAAATAAATAAAAAATATATAATATATTTTGATTAATGCTATATATATATAATTATTTTTACTATTATTAATTTATATATATTATTATCAATAATATATATAAAATAAAATATTTTTTTAATAAACAACAATTATGTGTTTGTGACTAAACTGCGAGCGCCTGCACACGAGGATAGTGCAAGAATCTGTCAACAAATCATAAATATTTCAAGAAATTTAATTTGGTTAACGCTTAACCATTGATGGATGATAGCTTGCACAAAAAAAATTATCATGTTAAATTCTTATTTTATAAGTACATTTTTCACCCTTTAGGTGTTATTTTGGAATTTCTTTTTTCAGTGAGTTTTGTTACGGGGGGTGGTGGGGTCGCAGCTTCCTGCAGGATTCGCTTCCCCGGGATGCAAACAGACCACTCAGGACAGGACGTGCAGGTCGGATAATCATTTATTTGTCAAAAGCAAAAACTGAAAACAAGCCAGAGGAGAAATGTGCCGATTGGACTCGAAGCTAAGGCTAACACTTAGCATAGGCAAGAAGACAACGAATACTGTACCGCGGATGTCGTTGTGGATTGTGCAGCCCTTTGAGACCCCTGTGATTTAGGGCTATATAAATAAACATTGATTGATTGAAAACTCAAGTAACTGTAGCATATAGCAAACAAAGAAGCCAGGCCAACTGACCAGCAAAGGCAGGCCTAAATAATGCCTCCGATTAGTGCTCGGGGAACGTCTTGAACACCAATCAGAGGCAGGTGAAAATTATAAGCAACCATGTTAACTAAAACAAACTCAAGGGTGCACAAAACAGGAAGTGAGGGAGTCCAAAACTAACTGAAAATACCAAAACATGATCCAGGCTACGGATCATGACAAGTTTAGTGTTTGCTGGTGATGTATGTTAAGGATACTATATTTAAATGTATGTTACCCTCTTAGTTGTCACACATTGTCTTGTGCTGCATGGATAATGCAATGTTATTATTTACATGGGATATTTATAGCAGCCACATTCTATAGTGAGAATCTTGCACCTGTCCACATTGGTCTGGTCTCTCTCTCTCTCCCTGACACACACACACACACACACACACACACACACACACACACACACACACACACACACACACACACACACACACACACAGTCCTGATGGGGGACAGTAGACAAAGCTGACACCCTGCTGACCCCTCGTGTGTCTGCAGAACAAATAGAAGCAGCTTGTAAAGTACACACAGACAGCTGCTCCGCCCCAACTCGGGTCTCACCAGCCTTACCAGCCTCCAACACATACGCCTCACTCATATGACGCCAGGACCACCTCTGACTACATCACACACATGTGCTCCCCAACTCGGGTCTCACCAGCCTTACCAGCCTCCAACACATACGCCTCACTCATATGACGCCAGGACCACCTCTGACTACATCACACACATGTGCTCCCCAACTCGGGTCTCACCAGCCTTACCAGCCTCCAACACATACGCCTCACTCATATGACGCCAGGACCACCTCTGACTACATCACACACATGTGCTCCCCAACTCCAGTCTCACCAGCCTTACCAGCCTCCAACACATACGCCTCACTCATATGACGCCAGGACCACCTCTGACTACATCACACACATGTGCTCCCCAACTCGGGTCTCACCAGCCTTACCAGCCTCCAACACATACGCCTCACTCATATGACGCCAGGACCACCTCTGACTACATCACACACATGTGCTCCCCAACTCGGGTCTCACCAGCCTTACCAGCCTCCAACACATACGCCTCACTCATATGACGCCAGGACCACCTCTGACTACATCACACACATGTGCTCCCCAACTCGGGTCTCACCAGCCTTACCAGCCTGCAACACATACGCCTCACTCATATGACGCCAGGACCACCTCTGACTACATCACACACATGTGCTCCCCAACTCGGGTCTCACCAGCCTTACCAGCCTCCAACACATACGCCTCACTCATATGACGCCAGGACCACCTCTGACTACATCACACACATGTGCTCCCCAACTCGGGTCTCACCAGCCTTACCAGCCTCCAACACATACGCCTCACTCATATGACGCCAGGACCACCTCTGACTACATCACACACATGTGCTCCCCAACTCCAGTCTCACCAGCCTTACCAGCCTCCAACACATACGCCTCACTCATATGACGCCAGGACCACCTCTGACTACATCACACACATGTGCTCCCCAACTCGGGTCTCACCAGCCTTACCAGCCTCCAACACATACGCCTCACTCATATGACGCCAGGACCACCTCTGACTACATCACACACATGTGCTCCCCAACTCGGGTCTCACCAGCCTTACCAGCCTCCAACACATACGCCTCACTCATATGACGCCAGGACCACCTCTGACTACATCACACACATGTGCTCCCCAACTCGGGTCTCACCAGCCTTACCAGCCTCCAACACATACGCCTCACTCATATGACGCCAGGACCACCTCTGACTACATCACACACATGTGCTCCCCAACTCGGGTCTCACCAGCCTTACCAGCCTCCAACACATACGCCTCACTCATATGACGCCAGGACCACCTCTGACTACATCACACACATGTGCTCCCCAACTCGGGTCTCACCACCCTTACCAGCCTCCAACACATACGCCTCACTCATATGACGCCAGGACCACCTCTGACTACATCACACACATGTGCTCCCCAACTCGGGTCTCACCAGCCTTACCAGCCTCCAACACATACGCCTCACTCATATGACGCCAGGACCACCTCTGACTACATCACACACATGTGCTCCGCAAAAGGATGGAGCAGGAACCACCTCTGGTGATTTGAGTTCTGGTGGCTACTCTGATTATGTGCCACAGAAGAAGCTCCGATACCATGCCGTACTTCGGTAGAAGAAGCGTTGTCAAGGCGATAGACTGCCCGGCTGTCCTGAAACGTAAAAAAGCAGACTCTGACTCGCATTTGTCGCTGCTTTATTTTCAAGAGAGACGCGGAATATCAAAAAAAAGGATTGAGGCGTCTACGTGTCCGTGTTAGGGATTCTATTTTTTTATGTTTCATTGCCATGCAAGTCTTATACTGTTTTATTGCTGTGGATTTTAAATTGCATGTTTTTTTCATTTTAGAATTTGATTGTCTTTTTAATTGCATGTTTTTACTCCATGTGAACTTTGCTGGCATTTTAAAGTCCTACTGAAAGCCACTACTAGCCACCACACAGTCTGATAGTTTATATATCAATGATGAAATATTAACATTGCAACACATGACAATACGGCCGCTTTAGTTAACTGAAATTTCCCGCGAAGTGTCCTGTTGAAAACGACACGGAATGCTGACGTGTACGCCTGACGTCACGGACTGTTAGGAAATATTAGCGCTGCACACACACACAGCTAAAAGTTGTCTGCTTTAACCGCATAATTACACAGTATTTTGGACATCTGTGTTGCTGAATCTTTTGCAATTTGTTGAATTAATAATGGAGAAGTCAAAGTAGAAAGATGGAGGTGGGAAGCTTTAGCCTTTAGCCACACAAACACACGGTGATTCCTTGTTTAAAATTCCCAGAGGTGAAACTTTACTATGGATCAGAGCGGTCAAGCGAACATGGATCCCGACCAAATGTCAACCAGCAGTTTTTGGTGAGAAAATTGTGGTAAAAAGTCGCTTCTTACGGGATATCAGCTGAGCTTGTGCCGTCCTTAAAGCTGCCGTCGACTCCCATCAGACGCTGGCCTCAACACACCGGTGGCCACACCCCTCCGACTATCAGGTACTGTTCAACTCACTAAAACACTAGCAACACAATAGAAAGATAAGGGATTTCCCAGAATTATCCTAGTAAATGTCTCTAAAAATATCTGAATCCGTCCCAATGCAAGCGCGTTTTTTTTTAACTTATTTTTTTTATTTTATTTTTTTTTCCAGTCCGTCGCTATCTATATCCTCAAACACGAATCTATCATCTTCGCTCAAATTAATGGGGAAATTGTCGTTTTCTCAGTCTGAATAGCACTTTTTGTTGAAGTTAAAAACAATGTGAGGATGTGAGGAGCCCTCACACCGGTGATGTCATCGTCTGCTACTTCCGCTACAGGCAAGGCTTTTCTATTAGCGACCAAAAGTTGCAAACTTTATCGTGGATGTTCTCTACTAAATCCTTTCAGCAAAAATATGGCAATATGGCGAAATGATGAAGTATGACACATAGAATGGAGCTGCTATCCCCCTTTAAATAAGAACATCTCATTTCAGTAGGCCTTTAAGACATCGCCCCTTTTAGCTGGTTGCCCCTAACAACCAAAGTGCCCAATCCAACGGCACGGGAAATTGGACGCACCTGTGGAGCATTAGGACTGCACGTTTAAAAGGAGCGACAGGAGGAGGTTTGAGAGAACAGGGTCGACAGAGAGGAAAAGGACAGGCTTTGCCAGGAGGAGAAGGGACGGCAGGTTCTGGCCCGGACGGGGAAGAATCTACAGGCTTTGCCGAGAGCGACCGGGCAGACGCACGCAGGCTGGGAAGGAACCCCCGGACCACACAGTAGACCCCGCAGACTACTGGAGCGAAGCCCAAGACGTCCACAACAGGCAGGGGCAGAGGAAACTCTGCTGCCCAAGTAAGTGCCGTGTGTTGTGGATCGGTGGGGACACCCAACTGCTTTTGGGCTGGGGGCTTGCACGTCGTACGCTGGCTGTGTGGTTCTGTGGACAGGGGGCCATTTGGACCCAGGGACCTGCGGAGCGAACAGGAGGCGGAGCGGGACGGGTACGGCCACGTAGGTCCCGCGAGTGACCGGAGACTGGCGAGGAGAGTAGTCGTACACAATATGTTGACACGGAACTACAGCAAAGGCAGGAGAAACTCTGCCAGATAGCGTAAGTTTGACGTCAGCCCAGATAGCGTCTCCGTGGTTTTAGTTGATTTCATCCCCGTAGCCTGCCTCCCTTTTAATTTTGTGTGCAGGAGGACGCCGTGGAAGTGGGTGGAGCCAAGACATGGACCCACACGCCTGACTGTACCCTCACCCATCACATTCGTTACCATTTTGGTGTTTTAGTGTCGACAACGTGACTGTTTTTTTATTGTATTTGAATAAATTGTGAACCAGTGTAATCATCTTTCCTTATTTTGGGCCAGCTGCTCTCACTACATTGGGTTCTTAATAGTTATATTGGTTTGAAGCAACAACTTTATTAGATTTGAATATTTTACCACTCGGGTCCATCATCACAGAAGAAGCGTTGTCAAGGCGATAGACTGCCAGACCAACCTGAAATGTAAAAATGCAGGCTCTGACTCGCATTTGTTGTTGCTTTATTTTGGAGAGAGACGCGGAATATCAAAAAAAAGGATATAGGCGTCTATGTATCTGTGTGGTCGTGAGTGACAGAAAGGTTGGCGATGGGGGTTGCGTCCGAAGAAAGGATTCCTGTCAAGGTGACAGCTCCAAGATGGACAGGATGCTATTCACCTCGGGAACGGCGTCAGTCAACCTGTCAGCCGGCTTCTCCGACAGCCTCTCATTCCTCTTAATTTGGCCTTTTGTTGAACGGTCACTGGGTAAGCGCCGGCACTCCATGTGGTGGGCCTGATAAACTGCACAATGAAACGCACACAACTCTGCGCAATGAACTGTGACACAATACTGGGGCCAGAAGTCTCTTTTGATGGCATTAACGGCCAAAATAGCTTTGTCTTTTCCTATCTCACCTCGCAAATACCCCCGGCCGCCTATTCTGTTCCGGTCGGTTCTCTATCGACAGCGTCTCCAGGATGGTCTCGCACTTTCTGATATGCAGACATTGGAGATGGTCTTTCTGTTGGTATGCTAATGGAGACTCCTCGCGGTATCTTTGTGTGTGTGTGTGTGTGTGTGTGTAAACGCCGGGAAAAAGAGAAGTTTGCTGCATTTGCAGCACTAACACATTGTAAATCCCTTCTGATAATGACAATCGTAGGCTGGAGTGTTGAAAGGAGATAAGACCCTGAAGCAGCCTGAAAGGCAACGTTAGAAGCATTGTGTTTCTGCACAGCTCTCACTTCCCCTCTCAGACACTTTCAACACGCCACAATCTAAAGAAGCAGTCAATAATTGCCCAGGTATGCTAGGGAAACATTTGTCACGAGGACATTTTACTTGATGAGAACGAGGAATGTCATCCACAGCCTTGTGAAGAGAGGACATCAAGACTTACCCAACAGCAGGGGTCACCAAGGCGGGCACCAAGGCGGGCACCAGGTCGCCCAGGGGTCACCAAGGCGGGCACCAGGTCGCCCGTAAGGACCAGATGAGTCGCCCACTGGCCTGTTCTAAAAATAGCTCAAATAGCAGCACTTACCAGTGAGCTGCCTCTATTTTTTAAATGTTATTTATTTACTAGCAAGCTGGTCTCGCTTTACTCGACATTTTTAATTCTAAAAGAGACAAAACTCAAATTGAATTTGAAAATCCAAGAAAATATTTTAAAGACTTGGTCTTCACTTGTTTGAATAAATTCATTTATTTTTTTTTACTTTGTTTCTTATAACTTTCAGAAAGACAATTTTAGAGAAAAAATACAACCTTAAAAAATTATTTTAGGATTTTAAACACATATACCTTTTTACCTTTTAAATTCCTTTTCTTTCCTGACAATTTAAATCAATGTTCAAGTCAATTTTTTATTTTTTTATTGTAAAGATTAATAAATACATTTTAATTGAATTCTTCATCTTAGCTTCTGTTTTTTCAACAAAGAACATTTGTGAAATATTTCTTCAAACTTATGATTAAAATTAAAAAATATATATTCTGGCAAATCTAAAAAATCTTAAGAAGCAAATTTAAATCTTATTTCAAAGTCTTTTGAATTTCTTTTAAAATTTTTGTTCTGGAAAATCTAGAAGAAATAATGATTTGTCTTTGTTAGAAATATATCTTGGTCCAATTTGTTATATATTCTAACAAAGTGCAGATTGGATTTTAACCTACTTAAAACATCCATCCTTTTTGTACTGCTGAAACATGTCATCAAAATTCTAAAATTAATCTTAATCAGGAAAAATTACTAATGATGTTCCATAAATTCTTCTTTTAATTTTTTTCAAAAAGATTCAAATTAGTTAGTTTTTCTCTTCTTTTTTTGGGAGAATTTTGAATTTTAAAGAGTCGAATTGAAGATAAACCATGTTTCAAAATGTAATTTTCTTTTTTTTCCTGTTTTCTACTCTTTTAAACCGTTCAATTAACTGTTTTTGTCATTTATTCTTTACAATAAACCTTTCGTAAAAGGACAAAAAAATTTACGACGGAATGACAGACAAAAATACCCATTTTTTAATATATATAGATTTATTTATTAAAGGTAAATTGAGCAAATTGGTTATTTCTGGCAATTTATTTAATTGTGTATCAAACTGGTAGCCCTTGGCATTAATCAGTACCCAAGAAGTAGCTCTTGCTTTCAAAAAGGTTGCTGACCCCTGCCCTACACAATCTTGCCCAGAACTCCAAACCGACCCCCAGTGACCACTTTCCCGCTGCTACGTGGAAACATCCAGCACCACACTCGACTTACAGTCCGCCCAAACACACCTGAACGACCCCACAGGGAATGGATCAACCAACATCCTCTACGAACTGGTTTATCCGCGGATGAGACCGCAAACCTCGCATTTCTACTACACGGTCTTCCTCCAGCCTATCTTGCCGATTGTATTGTACTGCAGGTGCTGGTCATATTATTAGAATATCATGAAAAAGTTGGTTTATTTCAATGATTCCATTTAGAAAGTCAAACTTGTAGAATGTATACATTCCTTCCAAACAGACTGATACATTTCAAGTGTTTTTTGCCAAAAAGGAGATGATTATAGCTGACAACCAATGAAAACCCTAAATTCTACATCTCAGAAAATGAGAATATGGTGAACAGGTCAGATATTGAAGACACCTGGTGCCACACTCTAATTAGCTAACTCACTCAAAACACCTGGAAAAGCCTTTAAATGGTCTCTGGTTTTGATTCTGTATGACACACAATCATGGGGAAGACTGCTGACTTGACAACTGTCCAAAAGATGACCATTGATACTTTAAAGAAGGAGGGCAAGACACAAAAGGTCATTGCCAAAGAGGTTGGATGTTCCCAGAGCTCTGTGTCCAAGCACATTAATAGAGAGGCCAAGGGAAGACAAAGATGTGCTAGAAAAAAGTGTACAAGCAAGAGGGATAATCGCGCCCTGGAGAGGATTGTCAAACAAAAACCCATTCAAAAATGTGAGGGAGATCCACAAAGAGTGGACTGCAGCTGGAGTCAGTGCTTCAAGAACCACCACGCACCGACGTATGCAAGATATGGGCTTCAGCTGTCGCATTCCTTGTGTAAAGCCACTCTTGAATAAGAGACAACGTCAAAAGCGTCTCGCCTGGGCTCAAGACAAAAAGGACTGGACTGCTGCTGAGTGGTCCAAACTTATGTTTTCAGATGAAAGTAAATTTTGTATCTCCTTTGGAAATCAAGGTCCCAGAGTCTGGAGGAAGACAGGAGAGGCACAGAATCCACGTTGCCTGAAGTCCAATGTCAAATGTCCACAATGGGTAATGGTCTGGGGTGCCATGTCATCCTCTGGTGTTGGTCCACTGGGTTTCCTGAGGTCTAGGGTCAATGCAGCAGTCTACCAGGAAGTTTTACAACACTTTATGCTGCCTGCCGCCGACCAAGTTTATGGAGGTGAAGATTTCATTTTCCAACATGACTTGGCACCTGCACACAGTGCCAAATCTACCAGTACCTGCTTTAAGGAGCATGGTATCCCTGTTCTTGATTGGCCTGCAAACTCACCTGACCTTAACCCCATAGAAAAGCTATGTGGTATTGTGAAGCGGAAGATGCAACAATGCTGAAGAGCTGAAGGCCACTATTAAAGCAAGCTGGGCTCTCATAACACCTGAGGGTGCAACAGACTGCTGGACTCCATGTATTGCTGCAGCAATTCAGGCAAAAGGAGCTGCAACTAAGTATTGATTGCCGTACATGCTGAAACTTTCCATCTTCATACTTTTCTGTTGGCCTACATTTCTAAAAAATATTTTTGGGTAGTAGTTGTAACTAATATTCTAATTTTCTGAGATACTGAATTTGGGATTTTCAGTAATTGTCAGTACTAATCATCAAAATTTAAAGAAATAAAAATGTATCACTATGTGTGTAATGAATTGATATAATATGTAAGTTTCATGTTCTGAATGTAATTACTGAAATAAATCAACTTTTTCATGATATTCTAATAATATGACGAGCACCTGTATATGTCCCAGCAAGAAATCTGCGTTCATAGGACTCCGGCTTATTAGTGATTCCCAGAGCCCAAAAAATGTCTGCGGGCTATAGAGGGTTTTCTATTCGGGCTCCAGTACTCTGGAATGCCCTCCCGTTAATAGTTGGAGATGCTACCTCAGTAAAAGCATTTAAGTCCCATCTTAAAACGAATTTTTATAGTCTAGCCTTTAAATAGACACCCTTTTTAAACCAGTTGATCTGCCGTTTCTTTTCTTTTCTGCCCCCCTCTTGTGGAAACTGGAGTCATCGTCACGGACGCTAGCTGTGCAATCAGCTGAACAGACTCAATCACTCCACGGTGATGCTTTTGAGGATTTACTGAGGAATCTGTGAAACTAAAACAATAATAAAGATTGTATTATATAATAATACTAACACAGACAATTGTGAACGTGTTAACATATTAGTTAATGCTAACGACATTAGCATCCTTACATTACGATACCAGGTACAACCACGCATGAAAACATTCTTACACACATAACACATGGGACGGTTTAAAACAGTTGTAATTAATTTAACGTTGTTTGGAGTGATGAAAGAAGAATTCATATGAGTAGGTACGCTATGGATAGCTGGTAGACTGAAAGACACGTTTACTTAGGATTGTTGAAAGCACTAAAAGGAATGTCACTGCAGCACCTGGAGTGAGCGAATTTGTCCAACAGATGGCACCGTAGCACAAACAATACAAAACATGGTTTTTCCTTGTTTTTTGTCCTTTATGAAATTATTTTTATCATGGTCGTCAGTAAAGAAAAAAATCCATAAAACTTAATTAAGCGTGGGGGAAAAAGTAGCGGTTTATAGTCACAAATTTACGGCAGTCAGTTTTTTTTTTGCAAACAAACCATGTTTATTTTTGATTTTCTTGCAAAATTTGTAAAAAAATATATAAAAAAATAAATTTTTCAAATGTGGAATTTCATTTGGGTTGTTGGAAATCCTTAATTGCAACCCACATCAGCTCAAAAGAAGGACTATGGAGATGTTGCGTCTGAACTAATCTTCAGTTTTAGCGTGTCCTGAGATATGAGGGATAATGTGCGAGAAAGAGATACCGGGAATGCGAGAGATGATCGACCGAGCCTCTCAAGCACACACGCCCGAATGCTGCTTTTACAAATGGCAGCCACATAAACCCCCTGACATTTTGCTTGTAATTGAGCAGCAAAGTGTTGCTTGTTTGAATCGTTCACACATGACGGGAATTCAAAATTCCAATCAGAGCGCTTTGTAATGAAAAATGTCCTTTAAAACGCATGACTTTACTGTCCCATTTTTTATTCCTATAGCCAGACCTGTGTGTTTGTTTCCATACCTGGCGGTTTCAGCGACAACTGTGGGTTCTTCCGAGGATGTTGTAGTCGTAATGATTTGTGCAGTCCTTTGAGACATTTGTGATTTGGGGCTATATAAATAAACATTGATTGATTGATTGATTGATGGTCTTCCGTGAATCACGTGACAATCGTAAACGTATTAACATATTAGCTAATGCTATCGACGCTGTCAAGTGCAAACATTGATGACATCTATTAAACAGACAAGAAGCAAGGAATCATGCAGAAACAAAGTTCAATTTAGCTCATGAGGAGAATGCATGGCGCTGCACACTTTAACAGTCTCGCCCTACGCTCTAAGGTACAGCTCCCGCGTCCCTTTATTTATTCAAGAGTTCCCCAGTCAACATCACTGAGGCCGCCTCTATAAGGAGTGGTCACATATTTCGTGCAAAGCAGCTCCAGTACACACAATATGTGATGGAATGTGCTGGGGCCTAGTGATTTTGCCTTTTCTCTGCTTTGTCTGCGTGCTGTCATCTTATCTTTGTTGAGGTTCTTGAATTCCTTGGCTGTTGGCCAACTAAAACAAAGATAACATCTGTGGCTGACGTCACCCCTCAGACAAAAGGTTTTGTCCTTGCACAGATAGAAAAAGTACAGCTTGAGCACAATAGCTAATAACTATAGAAACAGACTTCAAGCATATTAAAGTTGTGTGATAACTTACACATACATATTCTAACAGACGCTAACACTACTACGGACGTCCCACATGGGACGGTTTGGTAAGTATAAACAGTTTTAGTTACAAAACCCAAAACCAATGAAGTTGGAACGTTGTGTAATTCGTACATAAAAATAGAATACAATGGTTTGTGAATCCTTCTCTTCTTTGGTCCGGAGGAACACGACATCCAAAGTTTCCGAAAACAATTTAAAATGCGGACTCGTCAGACCACAAAACACTTTTCCACTTTGCATCAGTCCATCATAGATGAGTTCGGGCCCAGTGGAGCCGGCAGCGTTTCTGGGTGTTGTTGATAAATGGCTTTTGCTTTGCATAGTAGAGTTTTAACTTACACTTTCGGATGTAGCGACAAACTGTAGTTACCGACAGTGGTTTTCTGAAGTGCTTCTGAGCCCATGTGGTGATATCCGTTACACACTGATGTCGCTTTTTGATGCAGTACCGCCTGAGGGATCAAAGTTCCGTAATGTCATCGCTTATGTGCAGTGATTTCTCCAAGATTTTCTGAAACTTATGATGCTATTACGGACCGTAGATGGTGAAATCCCTAAATTCCTTGCAATAGCTCTTTCAGAAATGGTGTACTTAAACTGTTTGACAATTTTCTCACACGTTTGTTCTCAAAGTGGTGACCCTCGCCCCATCCTTGTTTGTGAAAGACTGAGCATTTCATGGAAGCTGCTTTTATAGCCAATCATGGCACCCACCTGTTCCCAATTAGCCTGTTCACCTGTGGGATGTTCCAAATAAGTGTTTGATGAGCATTCCTCAAATGTGTCAGTCTTTTTTGCCACTTGTGCCAACTTTTTTTAGACATGTTGCCGGCATCAAATTCCAAATGAGCTAATATTTGCAAAAAATAATTTTCCAGTTCGAATGTTGAACATCTGGACTTGCAGACTTTAGAGTCTATTCAACTGAATATCGGTTAAAAAAGGATTTGCAAATTATTGTATTTTGTTTTTATTGAACATTTACACAACGTGCCAACTTCACTGGTTTTAGGGTTGAAATATTGTAAACCTTACAAACGCTGCTCGCAGTCAGGGATGAAGAATTTATTCGAGGTTGATTGAATGATTGAAACTTTTCATTAGTAGATTGCAGAATACAGTACATATTCCGTACAATTGACCACTAAATGGTAACACCCCAATCCATCCATCCATCCATCTTCTTCCACTTATCCGAGGTCGGGTCGCGGGGGCAGCAGCCTAAGCGGGGAAGCCCAGACTTCCCTCTCCCCAGCCACTTCGTCTAGCTCTTCCCGGGGGATCCCGAGGCGTTCGCAGGCCAGCCGGGAGACATAGTCTTCCCAACGTGTCCTGGGTCTTCCCTGAGGCCTCCTACCGGTTGGACGTGCCCTAAACACCTCCCTAGGGAGGCGTTCAGGTGGCAGCCTGACCAGATGCCC
>NC_084635.1:1090230-1095230 GCF_033978795.1 Nerophis ophidion
AATTCTAGACATGCGCTAATAATAATAATATTTTGCCCAACGAGTTTGACCCGGCAGTAATTCTAGGCAGTCGCATACTATATACCGGGCGGCAATTCAAGGAAATACGGTATGTTTAATGTACCCTAAGATTTTTTTGTCCAAAAAAAAAGCCAATAATGACATTTTTCGTGGTCCCCTTTTTATTAGAAAAGTATCGAAAAACATTTTGGTACGGGTACCGGCACCAAAATAATGGTATCGAGACAACCCTAGTGGCTTCTGAATTGCTCTGTTGATTGCTATTAGGCTGGGTTGGGTTTAGCAATTCTATTATTATGGTATAATTTAGAGATGTCCAATATTGTCCAACTCTTAATTACCGATTCCGATATCAACCGATACCGATATATACAGTTGTGGAATTAACACATTATTATGCATAATTTTGTTGTGATGCCCCGCTGGATGCATTAAACAATCTAACAAGGTTTTCCAAAAAAAGAGAACAACTTCAACCCAAATTATGGAAAAAAGTGCCAACTTGGCTCTGCCATATTTATTATTGAAGTCACAAAGTGCATTATTATTTTTTTTAACAAGCCTCAAAACAGCATCTTAGAATTAGGGACATGGTCTCCCTGAGATAATCCTGATACCCACTACAACTGTGGGAAATACTATACTTTGACTTTCACAAAGTGCAGTATGCTTTATTTTTTGAAACATGCCTCAAAACAACAGCTACAAAAACAACAAAGGCACACAGCTTCAGTCCAGAGTATACTAGAGTAAAAAGGTAAACAATAACATCCTCATTTAGTGCAAGACTGCCTGACATACTGTATAACTGGAAATTATAAACTGGGCTCGATCTGCGCTGCTCTAACGTATTTGCATGAGTAACACACATGTGCTGCAAGCTAGTGGTGAGTGCTTGAAGTGGCCTAGCAGTCAGTCAGAGCTTCTGAACTGCTGCGTTGAGACAGGACACCTCCGTTCACTGCAAGCTGCAAAGTGTGCACCATGCAAGGCAGACTAGCCATACCAAACTCCACCGTAGCTTCTGCCATATTGTGTGCGTTGTCCCTGACCACAATGTGAGCTTTTGCCCTTGGGTGTTTTTTGTTGTATTTTTGCTTTTTCTCGGCAGAGACTTTAAGCGACAACTGTGTGGTACTACTTTTTATCAATGTTTGCTTTTCATCCATCTTCCGCTTGTATTCATCGTGTATCTCCTTATGATTCTTGAAGAGGTGGGAGATATAATTGCTCGTATTAAAGGACGACGTCTCGTTTCCTCCTTGCATAAACAACTTTTTGCAGTCATTGCAAATTGCCAGTTTTTTATCTGTCAGACACACTTTAAAGGCCTACTGAAAGCCACTACTAGCCACCACACAGTCTGATAGTTTATATATCAATGATGAAATATTAACATTGCAACACATGACAATACGGCCGCTTTAATTTGCTAAATTGCAATTTTAAATTTTGCGCGGAAGTATCATGCTAAAATGTCGCGGTATGATGACGCGTGGGCGTGACGTCACGCATTGTAGAGGACATTTTGTTCCAGCACCGTTCACAGCTATAAGTTGTCTGTTTTCATCGCATAATTCCACAGTATTATGGACATCTGTGTTGATGAATCTTTTGCAATTTGTTCAATGAATAATGGAGACGTCAAAGAGGAAAGCTGTAGGTGAGAAGCGGTGTATTGCGGACGCCATTAGCAACATAAACACAGCCAGTGTTTCATTGTTTACATTCCCGATAGATGATGGTGAAGCTTTACTATGGAACAAAGCGGTCAAGCGAACACGGTTGGATCGGACCACACACACAAAGTACAGCGTATTATGCAGCCATCATTTCGAAAGATCGTGTTTCGAAGAGGGTCCCTTGTGAAGGTGAGAGATGGGCATCGCCACCACCCGTCGACTGGTGCTGAAGAAAGGTGCGGGGCCGACCTTCAGGTTGTACAGGTGTAACATGGTCAATTACGTCTTGTAAATGTTGTATTTTCTAATGTTTTATTATAGTTATAATTACACAAAAAAATGTAAGTTACATGTAAATACCTGAATATTGTTTGATGTTTTGTCAATGTGGAACCATTGTCTCGTTGTCCCTCCTACTGCAATAATAACTGTGACACCTGTCTTTTTATATGCGTTGGACACGCCTTCCAACTTCCCTTTTTGTCCACGATAACGGGAGAGGTAGGCGTCCATGCGACCACAGAAAATATTTTGTCTTGTTAAGAAATTTAATTCATTTCTTGTTCATTATTACATTTGTGTAGCTGCTCGACACATTGCACAACGTTTTTGATGACAATTGTATTCTGTGTTGTCAGGTATGTTTTTATTTGACTTTGTATGTAACTACGCCCGCCCTTTTTGTCCACGATAACGAGAGAGGGGCTCGACGATGGCACAAAGTCTTTGATGACAATTGTATTCTGTGTTGTCAGTAAAGTGCAGTGGAGAAACCCATGGTGTCGGTCGTGTTCCATAATCAACACACAACGCAGAGGAAAAGACCACCGGTTGTGCAGGTACGACCATATAATCTCACTAAAACACTAGTAACACAATAAGCAGATAAGGGATTTTCGAGAATTATCCTAGTATAATTGTCTAATAACATTTGAATCGCTCCCAATATGTATTCTTTTTTTTTTCTAGTCCTTCACTCTCACTTTCCTCATCCACAAATCTTTCATCCTCGTTCAAATTACTGGGGAAATGGTTGCTCTCGCTGCTGGTGGTTAATGATTGTAAACAATGTTCAGATGTGAGGAGCTCCACAACCCGTGATGTCACGCACACATCGTCTGCTACTTCCACTACAGGCAAGGCTTTTTTTTATTAGTGACCAAAAGTTGCAAACTTTATCGTGGATGTTCTCTACTAAATCCTTGCAGCAGAAATATGGCAATATGGTGAAATGATGAAGTATGACACATAGAATGGAGCTGCTATCCCCGTTTAAAAAAGAACATCTCATTTCAGTCCGCCTTTAAAATAATCCCAAACCATAGACATGGTGTCGTCTGTCAGTCACCATGCGAGCTAGCTTGTTAGCCACGGCTACAGCACCGGCAACAACACATTCTTCTTCTTGTCATGCTGCTTTATTGAGGCCATCAAGCGTCGCCAGTGAACCTCTCATGCTGCAGCCGTCAACTCATCGGGGCGGCATAGCTCGGTTGGTAGAGTGGCCGTGCCAGCAACTTGAGGGTTGCAGGTTTGATTCTCGCTTCCGCCATCCTAGTCACTGCCGTTGTGTCCTTGGGCAAGGCACTTTACCCACCTGCTCCCAGTGCCACCCACACTGCTTTAAATGGAACTTTGATACTGGGTTTCACTATGTAAAAGCGCTTTGAGTCACTAGAGAAAAGCGCTATATAAATATAATTCACTTCACAACTCCTGTGTTGTGTTTGGGAGAGGGGAGGGGGGAGGGGCTGCTGACTGAGAAAGGTACCGCTCCGTACAGCAACATCTTAAAAAATGTCATTCATTTTAATTTTTGAAACCGATACCGGTAATTTCCGATAATACATTTTAAAGCATGTATCGGCCGATAATTACGGCCTGCCGATATTATCAGACATCGCAAGTATTATTGTGTATTATTTTGTTGGACGGATTAATTAGAAAAATAAAAAAATAAATATTATTTATATCCTAATATTAAGGTCCCCCGCCTTCCGCCCGATTGTAGCTGAGATAGGCGACCAGCGCCCCCCGCGACCCCGAAAGGGAATAAGCGGTAGAAAATGGATGGATGGATATTAAGGTCTTCAAAAAAAATTAAAAATTAATTTTAAATTATACATGGAATTTATTGACTTTGATTAAACAATTAATCCAAATGCTAAAGTGTGATGAATCTGATTGAAGGTTTTATTGTTACAAGTAAAAAATACAAATGCATTGTTTTCAAACAACATTTTTGCGTTCCTTTCTTTAGATAGACAGTACTTTTTTTTTATTCCTTCAGGAGAGTTCTCTCAGGTATGTCAAGGTGTGGACTATGATGTGGTTTGTTTTCCCGAGGTGCAAAGCGATTGGAACGGACATGGCGTGAAAGAAAGGACATCTTTTAATTAATAACAAAAAAAAAGGTACAAACCAAAGGCGCTCACAGAGGAGGTACAAAAAACTGACTGCCTGGCAACTACGGGCTTAAAAATGGTGTGGTGATTAACAGCTGCATGAGTCCAAATGAACCAGGTGCTTGACATGACAGGTGAAAACTAATTGGTGGTCATGGTGACAAAAACAAGAGTGCCCAATGAGTCCAAAACCAAACAGAACGTGACCAGAAAACATGACAAGGTACAGGTTTCAGCAAAGTTCACATAAACGTATCAAAAAGTGCCAACGCGTTAAATGTAAACAACACACATCCCTAATATTTAGTGAATACATTCCCACGTCCTGAACTGATTCTTTTTGCAGTGATTTTCTATTATTTATGACACATGCCAACTCAGTGGCCTGGTGGGTAGGTTGGGAGTTCAAATCCCGGCCGAGTCATAGCAAAGACTAGAAAAATGGGAGCCATGACCTCCCTGCTTGGCACTCAGCATTAAGGCTTGGAATTGGGGGTTAAATCACCAAAATAATTCCCGGGCGTGGCTACTGCTGCTGCCCACTGCTCCCCTCACCTCCCAGAGGGTGAACCAAGGGTGATGGGTCAAATGCAGAGGACACATTTCACCACACCTGGTGTGTGTGTGTGTGAGACAATCATTGCTACTTTAACTTAACTTTAACTTTTAACTTAACACCTCTCATAAACATTAAAGACCTACTGAAACGAGATGTTCTTATTTAAAGGGGGATAGCAGCTCCATTCTATGTGTCATACTTCATCATTTCACCATATTTTTGCTGAAAGGATTTAGTAGAGAACATCCACGATGAAGTTGGCAACTTTTGGTCGCTAATAACAAAGCCTTGCCTGTACCGGAAGTAGCAGACGATGTGCGCGTGACATCACGG